>NW_024868160.1:167467-175692 GCF_013358625.1 Macadamia integrifolia
ACCTCTGAGGATGCATACCTATTTCTAAGGGAATTTGAAGAGGTATGTGTTCTAATTAAGATCCAACAGCTTTTTGATGATGCTATTAAGCTTAGGTTTATCACTTTTGCATTGAAAGACCAAGCTAAGAAGTGGTTGTATGGGTTACCCACAAATTCCATAACCTCATGGGAACAGTTCACAGTTGTCTTCCTTAAGAAGTTTTTCCCAACTCACAAGACCAATAAGCTTAGAAGTGATATCCTTCAGTTTAGGCAAAAGCCTAGTGAGTTATTTTCCAAACTTATAGAGAGATTCAAGGATCTACTCCAAGAATGCCCTCACCATGGCCTAGACCTATGGCATTTATGTTAAATAATTTATGAGGGTATTGATTACCCAACTAAACAAATGATAGAGTCTATGTGCCCTGAGGGATTCACATCCTTTACAGATGAAGGAAACGTATGGGAATTCTTACTTGACTTAGCTGACAAAAATCCTGAGTGGGAATCAACCCAAGAGAGTGAAAGAACCATAGGAGAAAAAAGATATTTTATGGATGGGATAGTAGCCTAGGAAGCCCATTTGGATAGCCTAATCAAGAGAATTGAGGCTATTATTTCCTAGAGATCCATCATCAGTCAATTTGGTTAAGATTTGTGCTTGGTGCCAGTCCCCTAGACATTTCCTAGAAGAATGCCCCAACACCTCTGGGGGCACTTCTAATGATAGTGTTAATGTCTTATACCAGAATAATCTATATAGTAATACCTACAATCCAGGATGGAGAAATCACCCAAATTTCTTTTGGAATCAGGGCAACCAAGTAGGGCCTTCTAATTTCCATAATCAAGGTCAACCTGGACTCCAAAGGGCTCCCTTTGCACAATAATCTTATTCTCAAAATACTTTTCCTAGGTCAAATGTAGGACCTCAGGCTAGTTTTCCTAGGGCCCCTCTTCTATCATCTTATCAGCAACCCCCTGGGTTTACCAACAGTGGAGAGGCAAGTAGAATAAGTGACTTGAAAAAAAATATGGCCTTCCTCATGACAAGCCATCAAAATCTTACGAGAGAACTCACTCAAGTGGTCCCAATTATGCGTGAGAGGGAGAAAGGAACTTTACCAAGTCAACTAGAGCCTAACCCTAGGCATCATCAGCCTGTTAGTTCACAAACATCAACTAATGTACCACTGAATATAGTACAAGGTCAGACCCAACAAGGGCCCTCTAACCAATGTAATGTTGTTTATGCCCTTAGGAGTGGTAGAGAGTACCAACAGAGCGTTCCTAAATCTTCCTCATCTATTACTCATGTTAACTCTCCTTCAGTTGAGGACACAAGTGTGCCTCTTGTTTCAGGTTCGCCTGATGAACCTAGAGATTTTTCTGAAACTAAAGATGATTTGGTTAAGGAAACCAAAAATGATTCTTCTGAACAGGGGCAAATCCCTAACAGTCCTTATGTTCATCCTGTCCCATTTCCTAATCGCTTGGTAAACAAAAGGAAGACTGCTTCCATGGATAAAATCTTAGAAGTCTTCAAAAAGGTAGAAGTGAACATCCCCCTTTTGGATGTCATATCCCAGATCCCTGCCTATGCTAAGGTACTGAAAGATTTGTGTACTCACAAACGTATCACTAGTGTACCCAAAAAGGCATTCTTGGTAGGTAACATTAGTTCCATAATTACTCAGCCTATAGCAGCTAAGTATAAGGATCCAGGGAGCCCTACCATATCTTGTGTCATAGGCAACACCTACATTGAGCATGCCTTATTTGACCTTGGCACAAGTGTGAATCTTTTACCTTACCATGTGTACAAGCAACTTGGATTGGGAGAATTGAAATCCACTTGAACTACTCTTCAGTTGGCAGATAGGTTTGTTAAAATTCCTAAAGGGATGGTTGAGGATGTCTTACTAAAGGTGGGGGAATTTATTTTCTCTGTTGATTTCATTGTGTTAGATACCAAGCCCTCCTCAACCAAGGATGAGATCCCAATAATTATAGGAAGACCATTTTTGGCTACCAGTAATGCATTAATCAATTGCCAGAATGGTTTCCTAAGATTATCTTTAGGTAATTAAACTGTTGAGTTTAACATGTTTAGGAAAGGCAAGCAATCACATATGGAAGAAGAGATTAATATGATTGAGGATTTTCTAGATTTTTCTAATGATTTAATTACCAACTTTGATATTAATTTTGATTCGGAATTTTAAGATTGTATGGATGAGTTGGATGATGATAGTGAAAATTTCTTTTATGAAGTCTTGAGTCTTCACACACCTGTGGAGCCCTTAGGACCCCTTTACAATTCCATTCCCAAACCTTCCATAGTTAAGCCCCCTAGCTAGATCTTAAGGAGTTTCCATCTAATTTGAGGTATGCTTTCCTAGGGCATGACCAGACTCTTCTTGTAATAATTTCTTCAAATTTGACTTCTAGCCAGGAAGAGGAGTTACTTGAAGTGTTAAAAGATAATAAGGAAGCCCTAGGTTGGACCATGGTTGATATCAAGGGTATAAGCCCTTCTATTGTGTAACATCATATACATCTTATGGAGGACTCCAAACCATCCATAGAACCCCAAAGAAGAGCAAACCCAGTGATGATGGAAGCTATTAAGAAAGAGATCCTAAAGTGCTTGGATCATAGAATAATTTATCCTATTTCTGACAGCCAATGGGTAAGCCCAATTCACGTAGTGCCTAAGAAGTCTGGTGTGACTGTAGTTCCCAATGCCAATAATGAACTAATTCTAACCCGTGTCTAATATGGGTGGAGAATGTGCATAGACGACATGAAACTTAATGTGGCAACCTGGAAGGACCACTTCCCATTGTCATTCATTGACCAGATGTTAGAGAGGTTAGCTAGACATGAATACTATTGTTTTCTTAATTGATATTCTGGCTATAATCAGACCTCAATTGCTTTAGAGGACCAACATAAGACCACTTTTACATGTCCATATGGAACATTCGCTTATAGGCGTAAACCTTTTGGGCTTTGTAATGCCCCTGCTACGTTCCAACGATGCATGATGAGCATATTTTCTGACATGGTCGAAAAATTCTTAGAAGTATTTATGAATGACTTTTCAATTCATGGGAATTCCTATTCTGAATGTCTTTATCATCTTTCTCTAGTTTTGAAAAGGTGCATATCTAAGAATTTGATTTTGAATTGGGAAAAATGTCATTTCATGGTTAAATCTGGTATTGTTTTAGGCCATGTAATATCCAAGGAGGGAATTAAGGTAGATAGAGCCAAAGTGGATTTAATTGATAATTTACCACCTCCTCAATCTGTTAAGGATGTCCGATCTTTTCTAGGGCATACGGGCTTCTACAGAAGGTTTATTAAGAACTTTAGTCAGTTAGCCCGACCTCTCACTTCATTACTTGCCAAAGATCAAACTTTTGAGTTTTCTAAAGAGTGCCTAGAATCCTTCAAACAACTTAAGAAGGAGTTGACCAATGCACCCATTGTTCAACCACCTGTTTGGACTGAATCTTTTGAACTGATGTGTGATGCTTCAGATTTTTCCATAGGAGCAGTTTTGGTCAAAGGATTAATAAGTTGCCCACTGTCATTTATTATGCTAGTAGGACCTTAAATGATACACAACTCAATTATACAACCACTGAAAAATAATTTTTAGCGATTGTGTTTGCATTAAAAAAGTTTCGGTCTTACTCAGTTGGTTCACATGTGGTGGTGTATACTGATAATTCTGCTCTCAGATACTTAGTTCAGAAGAAGGATGCCAAAGCCCATCTCATTAGGTGGGTTTTACTTTTGCAAGAGTTTGATTTAGAAATTAGGGATAAAAAAGGAGTTGAAAACCTAGTTGCAGACCATTTATCCCGACTTCCCAATTCCTTGACTGTCGATTCTCCAGTCAACGAGAACTTTCCAGATGAACAATTATTTGCAATATCCAGTGAACCATGGTTTGCTGATATTGTCAACTTCTTAGTTTCAAGTGTGACTCCGGATCACTGGTCCACCCAAGATAAGTATAGGTTTCATTCCCAAGTTAAGCACTTTTTCTGTGATGATCCTTTTTTGTTTAAGATATGTCCGGATCAGATTATCTGACGATGTGTTCTTGATCATGAGAAACATTCCATTCTCTCTTTTTATCATGATCATGCAATTGGTGGACACTTTGAACCTAAGAAGACTGCCGCAAAGGTTCTCCAATGCGGATTTTATTGGCCCACTCTTTTAGAGATGATTTTGATTTTTGCAAGGCTTGCCCCGCCTGCCAGTCATTTGGCCGTTGATTATGTTTCTAAATGGATAGAGGCCATACCTTGTAAATCTAATGACCACAAAGTGGTGGTCCAGTTTTTCAAAGAGAACATTTTTTCCCGCTTTGGTGCACCACGTGCAATAATTAGTGATAGGGGTACTCATTTTTGTAATTGGCCTTTTGAGGCCTTAATGAAAAAGTATGGGATCACTCATAAGTTATCTACCCCTTATCACCCCCAAACTAGTGGTCAAGTGGAGGTGTCTAATAGGTAGATCAAACAAATCTTGGAGAAAACTGTTAATCCCAACCGTAAGGATTGGTCCCTTAGGCTCATTGATGCCTTGTGGGCCCATCGTACTGCATTCAAGACCGACCTTGGTCAGTCTCCCTACCGTTTGGTGCATGGGAAAGCTTGCCACTTACCAGTTGAGTTGGAGCATAAGGCCTTTTGGGCCATCAAGAAGCTCAACTTTGATTTGTTTGATGCGGGAATTCATCGTAGGCTCCAACTATCTGAGTTGGAGGAACTTAGGAATGATGCCTATGAAAGTTCTAGGATTTACAAGGAAAATACCAAAGCTTTCCATGATAAGCACATTCTGCGCAAATCTTTTGCAATTGGTGATAAGGTCTTATTGTACAACTCTCGATTGCATCTTTGCCCTGGTAAGCTTAGATGCCGATGGGATGGCCCGTTTATTATCCATAATGTATATCCCCATGGGGCTGTGGAGATTTTGAATCCAGGAACAGGGGTAATTTCGAAGGTTAATGGTCAGCGTTTGAAACTTTTCTTCGAGTTTCCTAATACTAGTAGTGAAGAGGTCATGGATCTCCATGAACCTCTTTACACTGATGACTAACTTTTAATCAGGTATGACCCCCTTGCATTGTCTTTACTTTTAATTCTTTCCATGCATTGAGGATATTACATGACTTAAGTGTGGGGGAGGGAAACCAGTTTTTTTTTTTCCACTTTGTTTTATTTGTTTTTCTTTTTGTTTTTGTCCTACTTTGGCTTTTGGCTAATGATCATACCATTCGGTTGCTTGATGTGTGAAAATAAAAGTTTTGACTAAGGTACCCATTTTGAACGTATAAAACACTGTTGAGAAGAAAGAAACAAGCATGTGTCTTGAGATGGGACTTTCTTTTGAAAAATAAGAGACCCTTGTTTTATGGTGATGGACTATATGTAAGACTGTGGGTTCCTTCTACTTTTGATTTGGAGTTGAGACCTTTTTTTTAATTTGGCATGGGTTGACAAATGCACAATTTTAAATGAAATGTGAAATGTGGTATAAAGAAGAATAAGAGTTGATTCCCTTAGAACTAGATAGGGCATTGCGCCTAAGGAAGCGTGGTGTCTTGATCGAAATTCCTTGGGAGGAAACTTCTGAAGTAACTCTAGCATCACTCCCTTTGTGGGCATATACAAAAATCGAAGCTACATAGTAACTTGGGTGTTTGGTGTTTGCTCCACCATGTCATTCAAGCCAAAAGTAGTGGAGTAGAATAGAGTTTATTAGTGAAAAAAAAAAGGAGAAAAAAATGTGCAAATGTCATTATTGCTTGGTAACATGTTTGGTCAAAAACACTCCAACGCCTTAGTCATTGGTTCCCTATTTCTTCATAAGTGGTTTTGCCTTAAGATAAAGATGTTTTGGAAGAGACGAGGTGAGTTCCAAATTAAGAAATATGCTAGTGCCTGGAATTGATAAAGGGTAATAAAAGTTCAAGTGTGGGGGTCTCTTGTAAGAGAAATTATCTTTGCTTCGGATCGGTATGAGCCTTACCTTTAGCCAAGGTTGGGATTTGTTTATTCTGAATTTTGGGTGTATATTCACTGCAAACACCCACGAGATACAACTTGTCCACTAGGGTAACTTAGGGGTTTAAAGGCTTGTTGCACATGCTAAGTGCAACCGTGATTCCTACGAAAGTGAGTCAGTTTTTTTTTTTGTTTTTATTCTTTTTCTTTTTGTTTTGCTCAAGGACTAGCATAGTCTAAGTGTGGGGGAATTCTTTTGAGCACATTTATGTGTGAAATCTAGGGTAGTAAATCATGCATTTTACATATTTAGAATGGAGCTACCTTGGGTTTTACTCTCTTTTTGCAGGTTTTATACTTTCAATGACTTAAGGACTATCGGGCGCTATATCTCCAATTTTACACGTAAAGAGGTCCTATTTCTTTTCATGGTTGCGAAGAGGACAAAATTCTGAGCAATATTGACGTGTTCAATTAAAAGTATACATTCGTTTGGTCAACCGTACAAGTGATTATTCTTTTCGGGTATGAAAAAGAATAATGGATCAGAACTGAACCGAGATGCAGAACCAGCCCATCTGCAGTTGTCCCAAGGATATAAGGAATATTCTAAATGCCAACAAGGATCAATAGATCACATTCTTAAGTGATTGAAGATTCGTTTTTGGTAACAACAACTACCTAGCGTAGTTGGTGAGTTATGGTGTGCAAAATCTCTTCCTTATTAGGAGGTCTCAAGTTTGAACCTCTTAGCTTCTATTTTGTTGAGGTTTTTTTTTTAGAATATTTTCTCTCTCCTACTCATCACTCAAAGGAGGTCGGCCAAGATAGTTGTACGCAAGTTTGAAGAAGAGAGAGAAAATAAAGACAAAAAATAGGAAAGAAGAAAAAAAAAGAAAAGAAAAGACAAAGGCATGGATGGAATTTCCCATTTAAAATAGAATATTGTCCAAATCGAAGCAAGGAAAATCAGCCGGGGTTTTTTGTGCAGGAAGAGAGAGAAAAATAGAAAAAAGAGAAAAAATAGGGAAAAAAGGCAAGAAAATCGTGGGAGAGCCACACGTTTTCTCTCTTCTCTCTCCTCTACCTCACCACAAAATCGTCCAAGGGGATCCTCCCTTGGACGTCCTTCTCTCTCTCCTATTCCCTATAAAAGGGAGTCCACAAAACTCTAAAAAATTGTCCCTCTCTTCCTCTCTAATTTTCTTCTAGAGTTTTTTTTGCTCTATCTCTTTCTCTAGTTTTCTCTTTCTCTATCTCTAGTTCTAGGTTTATGCTTTAAACACTTTTGTAAGTTCTTTTATTCAATTAATGCAAGCACTTTTATTTTTTATTCCGTCTTTTATTTTTATTATTTAAGTAACTGAAGTTGTAATTTTCAAGTTCAAGTTCTAGTTCTAGGTGACAAGAACAAGCTATGAAGCATGTCTTTCAAGTTCAATTTTTTTTTCTTCAGATTTGTTTTCTCTAGTACTAGAAATTTCAGATATGGTTTATTCTAGATTTGGTTTTTAGTACTGGTAGTATCTCAAATCGATCAAGTTTTCAGTTCAAGGGTTGAAGTTCATGTAAGTAGACTCCCTCAGTTGTCTTCTCTCCCCCTCTCATTCCCTCTTCTGACTGCCATTTCTTTCTTAATTTAGGATTTTAATTTCAGTCGTTACATTATTGCTATCCCTTTCCCCCAAGGTTCATGGCTAGTGTGTGTGTTGGCTTTGCCCCTCATAGCTATAGAACTATCAATTTATTGCTTTTATTTTAATTGTCTCCCTTTCCCTAAAGCCAAGTAGAGCAACCCTTGTAAGAGTGGCTTTCTGGTCAAGTAGGGAAGCTCATATTATGATGCATCCCTCAAGCTAAGTAGAGAAACCTACTTGTGAATCTCTCTCTAGCTTTCTCCCCTTTCTTTTACTTTATTTGTATTTCAACATTTTTTTTCTTTATTTTTAATTGCATGGGTTGTTTATTTTCACTTATTTATTTATTTAATTTTAATTGCGTGGCTTGTGTCTTTAAATTCTTAGATGACGAATGGTTAGGACGTTATTTTAGATACATATGTTTAGGACGGTAGTTAGAATTAGATCACAACCATTAATAGGTTCACTTTCGCATTATTAAAAGAAAAAAAAAATAAAGTGGTTGCTCTCCCTGAGTTCGACCCGTAGCTACACTGATCCGTACGCTTGCGTTTACATTT
>NW_024868161.1:0-80429 GCF_013358625.1 Macadamia integrifolia
AAACTCTATCGAGTATCTGCTGTGAGACGATCTGACTTAGGCATCAGAGAGTCCATCGTCGGGTCAGCCCAGCTCTCTCCTGTCTTCTCTTCTGTGCAGATCGGCTACAGCATTTGGAACTACAAGGAAGATCGCCCGATCAATTTTTACCACATCAGATTAGCGTCGTCCGTGGGAAGCGTTACAAAATGCTACCCTAGATCAATGCAATTAAGAAGTGACAGGAGGATGTCCCATCGGAGACCTCCCCACAAAGAACCTAGCGAGCCCTGCCTAACACGCCGGTTGCTCTAGGAAAGGGAGACCAGCGGGAGCAAAACCCCCAGCAATCTCGATATGTCCTGTCATCCCGAGCGGCTCACCTGAATATGGAAGAACATATGCAGAGCCTGCAGTGTAGGTGTTAGCAACAAACACTCTGGTATAGGACTTCATATGGCAATTCAGTTCGGCACTCCCTGTACCCCAAATAGGCTCGGCTCAACCGCCTAGGTCGGCTCTGGACAGGCAACCCCGAGACGAATCACCTGACAATAGTGTCACCCCTCAGTCAACAGCCAGGAGGGGATCCGCCAGAATGTCCCGTATGATTCGCTCGGTGCCACCTCAATCTCCCACCGAGAGATATCAGCAAGGGACCCTTTCCGCACGGAATGGGGGGGGGCTCATCTTTCTACATGTAACCGAAGCCCAGGGACACGTAATGCCTATAGATCCCCACCCAGGGCAGAGAGACACCAGCATTCACTGTAAAGGCTTAGGGGCGTGCACCCGCATGAATAACACGAGAACCCCTCACAGAGAACATCTCGGGAAGCGCCCCCTCTTGGAGGTCATCAAGGCTCGCCTCCTGGGCCAGCCAGAGGCTCACGACAGCAAGGCCAGGATCAGATTGGCAGGTGCCAAGACAGGGGAGGAAGCCCCAGAAGGGCCGAAAGGGAATGTCGCTCCCCACACAGCCGAGCTAAGGATAAGAGGGACGACCTGGAGAGCTGTATCCAGCTTCTCACTGAGAGGGTAGAAGGAATGCAGAGGAAAAGGCACCCGTCTGACATAATAGCAACCCCGGCCCATAATGCGCTATCTGATGAGCTAATAGACGCCGAGCTGCCCCCGAATTTCATGATACCTATCTTTAATGCATATGTCGGCACCATGGACCCCTACGATCACCTCCTATACTACAGTTCGGCCATGACAGTCCATGGGAAGTCAAACATGATTCTTTACCGAGCCTTCGTGGTCTCATTAAAAGGGGTTACGCTGGTGTGGATGTCGAACTTGTGGCCTCGATCCATCCATAGTTATGAAGAGCTAACAAAAGTGTTCCTCACACATTTCCAAGCTAGTATGAAGCAGAAGTAAACTATGCAGAACGTGATGAACATGAGGCAGGGAGTGAGGGAGACAATAAGGGAGTTCCTTGCGCAGTTCACTAAGGCAATGAGGTAATGCACCCCGATCTAGTCCAGTCCCTTGCCCTCGACTTATCGGAGACAATTCCCAACTTGCTAAGACGGTGCAATCAATACGCTAACATGGAAGAAGTCCTGTCCGCCAGGGGGATGGCTGACAGAGGCGACCAATCAGAGAAGGAGAAGAGGAGGCCTCTGAGAACCAGAGGCAATTCTCGTGAGCCATAGAAGAACAGAACAGATCGGCCGCTTGACATTGCCGAACCCGAGTAGTATGAACTCAATCGTTTGTGAACACACTTGCTCTTAGAGATCCAGGACCATAAGTATTTTCGCTGGCCCAAGCCAATGACGGCTAAGCCAGAAGAGAGAAACCCCAACCGGTACTACCGATACCACTGAGACCATAGACATGACACTGAAGATTGCAAGTCTCTGAAATGGGAAATTGACAAGCTAATCAGGGCAGGATACCTTAATAAGTATTTGAAGCAGAAATACAGGGGAAACTAGCCCGAGCAGAGGAGAGATGAGGCTGGGCTGAGCCATGATAGGACCGAACCGCCAAGGAGCCCACCTCAGACCGAGCTGACACATACAATAACTAGCCCATGGGTCTAGTCATTCTAACAATCATGGGCGAACCCACGGCAAAATCAGTAAAAAAAGCCAAGGCTCATGCACGATTCGTATGCATCACGGAACAGCCCATCAAAGCCCTCAAACTGGATCCACCCATCACATTCTCTGACAAAGACCTGGAAGAGCTGAACTAACCTCACAATGACGTTGTCGTGGTTTAGTTAGTGGTGGCCAACCACCCCTTCCACAGGGTCCTGGTGGACACAGAAGCTTCGTTGATCTCATGTCCTACGAAGCCTTCATGAAACTAGGACTTGGCACCGAAGTTTTAAAACTGGCACCAGGACCCTTGTACGGATTTTTGGGCACACCAGTGAAGCTGGAAGGAGTTGTTGACCTGTCAGTTACCATCGTCCAGGGAGCTTGAACGACGACTACCATGGTTTCCTTTATGGTTGCCAAGATAGCCTCACCTTACAATGCAATCCTCGGCTGACCTGGTCTCAATAGCCTTGGAGCGATTGTGTCCACCAAGCATATGAAAGTCAAGTTCCCTACTAGCAACGGAATAGAGGAATGTAGGTCCAACCAAAAGGAATCTCGTGAATGCTATACCAACTTCATAAAGACTGTTGACTCTCCCTATTACTGAGGTCGAACCGTCAAAGACTGTTCAACTCAGAGCATCACTAAGCTCCCAATGCCGTGGTAAAATTCTAAACTTCCTCGGTGAAAACTCTGATGTCTTTGCATGGAAGGCTTCTGACATGCCAGGGATCTCAAGGGATGTAGTCGAGCACAGCCTGGATGTTAACCCCAGCTTCAAGCCTATTCAACAAAAGAATAGGAACTTTGCGATTGAACGAAACATCGTCATCAACGAGGAGGTTGGAAAAATCCTGGCTGCAGGATTTGTGAGGGAAATAAAATACCCAACTTGGCTAGCCAATGTAGTTATGGTTCCAAAGTCCAATGGGAAGTGGAGGATCTACATAGACTACACCAACTTGAACAAAGTCTATCCCAAGGACTGCTATCCCCTACCTAGGATTAACTCCCTTATAGACTCAATGGCAGGCCACGAGATGCTGGCTTTCATAGATGCATACTCCGATTATAACCAGATAAAAATGAAAGTGGAGGATGAGGAAAAAACGACATTCCTCACCACTCAGGGCAATTATTGTTACACTGTAATGCCCTTTAGCCTCAAGAACATCGGAGCCATGTACCAGAGGATGGTTAACGCAATCTTCCAGAGCCAGATCGAAAGAAACATGGAAGTTTATGTAGATGACATGCTGGTCAAGAGTGCAAAAGTGGCAAATCATGTGCTAGATCTAAAGGAAGCCTTCGAAGTTCTGTGGCGCAACCAGAAGAGGCTAAATCCTACCAAGTGCACATTCGATGTGACTTCTGGGAAGTTTCTAGGCTTCCTAGTGTCGCAAAGGGGGATAGAGGCAAACCCCTCTAAAATTGAGGCCATCCAAGAAATGCACCCGCCAAGAAACATTCACAAAGTTCAGAAGTTGAAAGGGTGCCTGGCTGCATTGAACAGGTTCCTGTCCTGAGCTGGGGACAAGTGCCTTCCTTTCTTTAAGCTACTAAAAGGAGGGAAAGGCCACCACCAATTTTTCTGGACAAAGGAATGCGAAGCAGCTTTTGAAGAAATCAAAGCTTGCCTGACCAGGCCTCCTCTGCTGAGCCGACCAGAGCCAGAAGAGGTGCTACAGCTTTATCTTGCTACTTCATCAGTAACCGTTAGTGTAATTCTCATAAGAGAAGAAGGAAAGACCCAGAAGCCTGCCTACTACGTGAGTCACATGCTCTTGGATGCAGAAACCTGGTGCTCAAGAATGGAAAAGCTCGCACTAGCACTGGTCGTGGCAGCCAGGAAGTTGAGACCTTACTTCCAAGCGCACATCATAGTTGTACTGACGGATCAGCCACTGCGAAGGGCACTCCACAGCCCTAGCGTAGCAGGGCGGATGGTGAGCTGGGATGTCGAGTTAAGTGAGCATGACATCGAGTATCGACCAAAAAGTGTAATCAAGGGTCAGGCACTGGCAGTTTTCTTGGTAAAATGTATACAGACTAGAGAAGGATCCGTGGAGGCCAAGCCGAACAAAAAATGGAAACTCTTTATTGATGGATCCAGCACCACAACAAGGAGCGGTGCTGGACTTGTGCTGCAGAGCCTAAAGGAATTTGCAATACAGTACGCCCTCAGATCTGTATTCCTCGCAACAAACAATGAAGCAGAATATGAAGCCCTGATAGCGGGAATTAAACTGGCAAAGGCCGTAATGGCAGAGGATCTAGTCAAACATAGTGATTCACAGTTGATTGTAAACCAAGTCAAAGGGAAATATAAGGCCAGGGAGGAAAGAATGACCAAATACCTGAAAGGAGCCCGTCGTTTGATTACCAACTTCAATACGTTCGCAATGGTACAAGTCCTATAGGAAGAAAATACGATAGCAGATACCCTCTCTAAACTAGCTGCAGCAAAACTCGGGGACTACGCAAGCTTAGTGTACTTTGAAGTACTGGACAAACCTACTTATGAACAAGAGGTGATGTACAACAACACGAAGCCACCTGAGCCGAGCTGGATGGACCCCATCATTGACTATTTACAAGATGGACATCTCCCTGAAGACCAGGTAAAATGTCACACCCCGTTCACCCTGAACCGGAGCGGTGACCGAGTTAACACCGGTTAACCCAAACCTGCCAGGATCATCAGATACTGTATTCCACCACAGCATACACACACTAACATCAATTCATCATATCAGCGGAAGACTAAGTTTTACCTGTAAATAATTCCCATATACTTGATACCCAATTGGTAATACAATAAATATATACATTTGGGCCCGAAGGCATAATATATACACAAAAAGAATAAAGTTCAAATATCAAGTATATACAAGAATTAACCAAAATCATCAGAGTACACAGCTCGGCCTCAGAACTGCTGTCTCGCAGCACAGCTCTCACACGCGCAGTCTATGCCGTGCTCAAACTCCTCAGGGGTCCACCAGTCCTCATCAGGAAACTCGACTGCGGGACCCACCCCCTGCTCCTCAGATGCATGACCTGCAAAATCATCTAAAAAGGGGTGTACACGTGGAATGAGCTCACTAGCTCAGTAAGTAGAGAGGTGGACCACACACAACAGTCCACACATCACAACACATCATATGCACTACATGCCATGCAAATCATTTTAGATCACATACACCTAATTAACATTACTAAGTCTTTGGTTTTTTTAGTGCTACTACAACCACAGTGCGCGTATACTCCGGGTACGAGCCGTGAACTCCCTCCCGCGATACGCCCATAGGGCTGTTGGAGAAGGCCCACCGTGAGTACTCGGAAAAATAAAGACAATGCCGTCCACCGGCTCTCAACAGAAATGTAAATAAATTTAAATGACAGTGCTGACTCCAGCAATTTAAAAGCAGTACGATTGGCCCTCTTGAAATACCACCGGGGTTGCCGGCTGTCCTACACGACTCGCCGGGCGTAATGCCTAACCGCCACAGTGTCCGACAACCGCGACCCCTGCTTCCCCCCAAATGGCAACCCAACACCTCAACCCCTGTTGGGAAGGGTCGTAGCACGGGATGGTGAGAATCCTAATACCGCATGCTCCTATATGCAGTACGACTGCATAGTGCCTCCGTGTCCCATACCACGGGCCACCAATGCATTCGTTTCCAAGCCGACCACGGCATCTAGTCTATCAAGGCATTATGCAACATGATGTACACATTCAACATATAACAACACATTCAATTTGCATTTGAAAAGTAAACATAGCATATATGCACATCAATGAGTGAAATGACTAATCTATATAGCATATTCATGATGACATGACTAAATTAGATATAGTTATATGAATGCCAAACAAATGCCTTAAAACAAGGCCAAACGTCCTCTCTCCACTTACCTTTAGCGTACAAGAAGTCTCGCTCGGTACGGGTGAGATCCGGAGCGAATCGGGTATGATTTGGTGAACCTAACATAATTGAGCGAGGTTAGTACTTCACCATTTTAGAATCAAAATTAATGAAATCCGACTTCAAAATCGTGTTTAGAACGTCGAAAGAAGGTCCCACGTCCGATTTGGGCTCAATCGGACCTAAGAATCACATTCTGTCCACTCGGGGGGGTCACACAGGTGGGTGGTCTACCCACCGGTCCAACCCGCCGGTTTGGGACCTACCCGCCGGTAGGACCCGCCGGTCCTACCCGCCGGTTTGGCCAGGGACCCCCTGGTCCTCTCGGATGGGTGTCTCAGGCGGGTAGGGACCCACCGGTTGTACCCGCCGGTTTTGGCGGAAAAATCCCAGTTTCTTCTCATCTTCCTCCATTCCTTGGGGACCCAAATGGGGCTTTTCTCAACCCATTCCTCACACCTTTAGAGTCCTATAGGATGGTTCTAGCTTAGATTTAAGTTGGATTTAAGTGAGGGGAACCATCTTACCTTCTTTGCTCAAGAATGACTTCAAACCCTCCAAATCACTTCCAACTCACAATGCTCCTTCTACCTTGTCAATATCTCTTCAAATCCTTCAAGATCAACACATAAATCATCTATTAAACCTTAGATCCATCATTCCAAGAGGTGTTTACAAGATCTTAAGAAACCATACTCGAATCAAGGGTTTAAAGTGTGGTTATGGTGAATGTTCATCAAACCCAACTTTTCTTACCTCCAACTGTAGATCTCGAGTTGAAGATTACTCTCTCGGCACCGGAATGGCAAGATCGAGCTTCGGCGCCACTGAAATCCTCCCTTTCTTCCTCTTCCTTTCTTCTTCCCTTTCTTTTTCTCTCTCCTCTTTACTTTTCTCACCAAACGTACGAGGGTAATAAATGGAAAGAAAAGAAGTCATAAAGCTTTATATACTATTCCTACTTAAGTGAATAGTGTTGGATGGGTCACTCAGGTGGGTCACTCAGGTGGGTGGGTGTACCCACCCGACATACCCCTCCGAGGGTCAAAACTTGGGATTTTGACCGGGCTCTGACCTCGGCTCGGACCCTACCCCAAGCATACAATGTAGCATACGTATATAACCTTAAAATATGGATATAATACCTGTTCTATCCGTACATAGCCTTATGATAGGTGCACGTACACGGTTTGGGCACTCCCGTCTCTTCTGGCACTGGCTCGGACTTGTCGGGCCAGCCGGTGTTTAAGGTCACCCGTGCCATCATAGCCCATAAGGAACCCGCTCTAACATCCTCTGGCTCGGTTCCTGCATGGTTAAACCGGTTCAACCGCGAAATCAGACCGGGTTTAAGAAGCGGGATATTACATTACCCCCCCTTCTGAAAAATTTCGTCCTCGAAATTGCGTACCTGGTTGATCAAAAAGATGAGGGTACTTGGCTCGCATTTCTTCTTCTACCTCCCAAGATGCTTCTTCAAGTGAATGATCAGGCCATCGCACCTTTACATAGGAAATGGAGCGGTTGCGAAGGGTTTTCACCTTCCGGTCCAAAATTTCAGCTGGCTGTTCTGTGTAGGTCATATCAGCTTCTAGGTACCCTGGTTCCACGGGTAGTACATGAGATGGATCATGCACGTACTTCTTCAGCATGGATATATGGAATACATTGTGAACATTTCCAAGCGAAGGTGGCAGGGCAAGCATGTAGGCTACTGAGCCAACCCGGGACAAGATCTCAAATGGTCCCATGTATCTTGGGCTCAACTTCCCCTTTCTGTGAAACCTTTGCAAACCTTTAGTAGGAGAGATCTTGAGAAATACCTTTTCTCCTGGCTGAAATTCAATCTCCTTCCTGCTGGTGTCTGCATAGCTCTTTTGACGGGACTGAGCTGCTTTAATCCGTTCTCTAATAACGTCGACTTTGTCACAAGTCATCTGGATCATCTCCGGTCCTAACATTCGACGTTCACCTACCTCATCCCAATACAAAGGAGTTCTGCATTTTCTGCCATATAACGCCTCATATGGAGCCATCCCAATTGTAGCTTGGTAACTATTATTATATGCAAACTCCATAAGAGGTATATATTCTTCCCAGCTGCCACTCATCTCCATTGCACATGCCCTGAGCATGTCCTCTAATATCTGTATGGTTCGCTCCGACTGACTGTCCGTCTGTGGGTGAAAAGCTGTACTCAAGTTCAGTTGCGATCCCAAGGCACGCTGTAAGCTTTTCCAAAATCTGGAAGTGAACCTTGGTTCCTATCTGAAACAATGCTCACTGGCACTCCATGTAGACGCACTATATTGTCCATGTAAAGTTGTGCTAGTTTGGCCATGGAGAACTTGGTCTTGATAGGAATGAAGTGAGCAGTCTTGGTAAGCCGATCCACAATCACCCATATCGCATCCATTCCCTTAGGTGTACCTGGTAGTCCGGTGACGAAGTCCATTGTAATCCTTTCCCACTTCCATTCTGGTACTGGGAGTGGCTGAAGGGTACCATAAGGTCGATGCCTCTCAGCTTTCACCTTCTGACAGGTAAGACAAGTCGCCACGTACAAAGCTATGGTGACTTTCATGCTTGGCCACCAGTAACTCTGTTTGAGATCTTTGTACATTTTGGTACTTCCTGGGTGAAGTGAGTACTCGGAGCTATGTGCTTCTTTCACTATCTTATCTTGTATATCCAAATCATCGGGTACGCACAATCTGTCTCGAAACATCAATGCCCCATCACTGGCTAAAGCAAAATCTGGGTCGTTCATTGTTTGGTCTTGAACCTTAACTCTGATCCGCTGCAATTCAGGATCCAAAGGTTGCTTCATTATCACCTCTTGCCTAATTGCCGGATGCACCTGTAGAGCCGATAAGGATGCCGTCAACCACTTAAGATTTTCTGGTTGAGGTTCAAGCTCTAGGGTTGCCCCTTCATACAAGAGGGTTTCATCCATTAGCATCGCTTCTTGCACAAGTAGTGAGCTGACTGCTAAGTATGAAAGCGACACAGTCTGTGTCTTCCGACTCAATGCATCCGCCACTACATTAGCCTTGCCGGGATGGTACTGAATATCGCAGTCATAATCCTTCATGAGTTCAAGCCATCTTCTCTGTCTCATATTCAAATCCTTCTGGGTGAAGAAGTATTTCAGGCTTTTGTGATCACTGTATATCTCACACTTCTCCCCATACAAATAGTGTCGCCAGATCTTAAGGGCAAAAATGACTGCAGCTAGTTCCAAGTCATGAGTAGGGTAGTTCTTCTCATATTCCTTTAGTTGTCGAGATGCATATGCTATTACCTTACCGCGTTGCATGAGAACACAACCCAAACCAACTTTGGAAGCATCGGTATAAACTGTCATCTCACCTGTGCCTTCAGGAATAGTCAGCACCGGGGCAGTCACCAACTTTGCTTTTAATTCCTGGAAGCTCTTCTCACATTCCTCTGCCCAATCGAATTTCACACCCTTTTTCGTCAACTTGGTCATTGGTGCTGAGATCCGAGCAAAATTCTCGATGAAACGCCGGTAATATCCAGCCAAACCCAGGAAGCTTCTAATTTCAGTAACATTCTTGGGACTTTCCCATTCCACTACTGCTTTTACCTTAGCAGGATCTACTTCGATTCCAGCTTTAGACACTACGTGCCCCAGGAATCCAACTTGTTTAAGCCAGAATTCACACTTACTGTACTTGGCAAACAACTGTTGATCTCTCAATCTCTGTAACACCATTCTCAAGTGTTGAGTGTGCTCCTCTTCGTTCTTGGAGTAGATCAAGATATCGTCAATAAAAACAATTACCCATTTGTCGAGCACATCCTGGAATACTCGATTCATTAGATCCATAAATGCTGCCGGCGCATTGGTTAACCCGAATGACAACACTAGGAACTCATAATGTCCGTATCGAGTCCTAAATGCTGTTTTGGGTATATCACTACTCTTTATCTTGAGCTGATAATAGCCGGACCGAAGGTCTATCTTTGAAAATACTCTGGCTCCCTGCAACTGATCAAATAAATCATCGATGCGTGGCAGTGGATATCGGTTCTTAATGGTCAGCTTATTCAACTCCCGGTAATCTATGCACATACGCAAACTACCATCCTTCTTCTTGACAAACAACACCGGGGCACCCCAAGGTGAAACACTTGGGTGAATAAACCCCTTTTCCAATAGTTCCTGCAACTGCATCTGCAACTCCTTCAATTCAGCTGGTGCCATCCTGTATGGAGCCTTAGATACTGGAACTGCTCCAGGAGTCAAGTCTATGGCAAACTCCAACTCCCTATCAGGTGGTAAATGCATCAGATCATCTGGGAAAACATCGGGAAACTCTTTAACCACCTTTACTTCTTCTAGAGGTGTAACTCTTGCATCAACATCGAGTACCGAGGCTATGAAACCCTGACATCCACTTTCTAGTAACTTTACCGCTTGGAGAGCGGAGACCAGAACCTTCCTCACCCTTTTCATGGTATCTGCTCGGTATACCCACTCTTTCCCTTCGTCATCTGTTACCTTAATCAGCCTTTCCGCACAGATCACATTAGCTCGGTGAGCCGACAGCCAATCCATACCCAATATAGCATCAAAATTCTGCATATTGAACTTAATGAGTTGCGCATCAATGTTCTTCCCACTAATCTCCACCGGGCACGGTCCATACACTTCCTTCAGCTGTGCAATCTTACCAGTAGGCATACTAACAATCATTCCCTGGTCTAGGATCCTGGGTGACATCCCAAGCTTCCCTACAAATCTCTTAGATGCGAATGAATGAGTAGCTCCTGAATCAAATAAAACATAGGCTGGTATGCCCGATATGGGTAGGATACCTAATATAA
The DNA here is from genome assembly GCF_013358625.1 of Macadamia integrifolia. Classification (NCBI taxonomy): domain Eukaryota; kingdom Viridiplantae; phylum Streptophyta; class Magnoliopsida; order Proteales; family Proteaceae; genus Macadamia; species Macadamia integrifolia. Next base: position 10,829 of record NW_024868161.1, read on the forward strand.
CAATGTATATAATTTCAGCAGGTCATCAATATTAATCATAATGAACTTCTTAATTTAAAATGTACCTGCTACAACTTCTGTACTAGCCTCAGCTTCCTCGGCTGATAGGGCATACATCCTTCCCTGCGGTTGATTGCCTCGAGGCAAGGGAGGTCGGTAAGCAGAGGGCTGACTGGAGGGCAAGGCTGGTCGGGACCGACAGTCTTTCGCATAATGCCCATAGGAATGGCAGTTGAAGCAACGAATCTGAGACGTCGGAACTGGAGCGGGGCCCCTCTGCACTTGACCCGATGCAGATGAAGGTCGAGGTGGCCTCGAAGCTGTAGGTGCCACACTAGTGTTCGGGCGAAAGGAAGTAGAACCCGAACCACCAACTGGCCTAGAAGGGTAGCCAGATGGCCTATAGGGCTGCCTATACATAGGCCCAGAACTGTATGATCCACGGTATGCTTTGGAGGAATTTCCCGCATCTGGGAATGGATTTGATCTCTTCCACAGTCCAGGAGTGAGGGACTGTTCACCCTTTTGCTTATCTTCCATTGTTTTGGCCTTCTGTACAATCTGGCCATATTCGGTCAAATCCAAGACTTCCAGCACAGACCCAATAGATGCTTTTAGGCCCTTTAGGAACCTTGCTGCCTTCTCTTCAGCTGTTCGCATATGCCTTGGGGCAAAATGGAATAAACTTTCGAACTGTTGCTGATACTCAAGGACAGTCTTACCTCCTTGAGTTAAGGCCATGAACTCCGTCTCTTTTCGGTCCCTGAAACTGCGTGGATAATGGTTATCCAAGAACAATTCCTTAAACTGCTCCCAAGTAGGTTCTGGATGAGCAGCCATCAATATAGGCTTGGAAGCTTGCCACCAAGAATTTGCCTCTTTCTTGAGTTGTAACCCAGCACAAATGAGCTTCTGGGCATCCGTGCACTCAAGCACCTCAAATATCTTCTCCAATTCTTGGATCCATTGATCCGGTTCTAGAGGATCACTCCCCACCTTAGAGAATACCGGTGGTAAGTTCCTCTTGAACGACTCTACCACCCTTGACGTGTTGCTCGTCGCCGGGAAGTTAGGAGCATAGGCAGGATAGTAGGCATAAGGATGAGGCATCCCATGCTGAGGAATACCGAATGGTGGGATTGGAGGTGTACCCACTGGTGGTCCCGTTCCCGACCCTACAGGTGGGTCCTGCGGAGTGGGCACCCGGGGAGGTTGACCCGGTTGAGAAAATTCCAACTGTTGCTGGATGGCAGTCATAAATGCTTGCTGTTGTTGAAGCATTTGTTGCTGGAAAGCTTGTTGGGACTGCTGAATTATTGTAGCAACATCTCCCGGTGTAATGACCGGTGGTGGGTCCGGGAGTGCAGTCATAGGTGGGTCCCCATGTGCCCCACCCTGACCATGGGTCTCTGCAGGTAGTGGAGGCGAGGTATGCCCCACAGAACGGGCCCCTCTGGAATTATGTGGTCGACCGACCCGACGAGGACCCCGCGAGGTACCTCGGACATTACTACCGGATCTAGTACGTACCATCGTATCCTTGTACCTGGAACATATCACACACCATATTGATTAAACACCATAAACTGATTTAGGCACACAATCATATGCCATTATATGAGGTGTTGTAGTGTATGATAGGCTGTAATTAGTCATAGTTTAATTCCAAGATACGGGCGAAGTCCACATCATGCATGCTAATGGTCCCACTCGACCATAGCCCATTGATCAGAGGACTAATTTCCACCATAAAACCAATAAAATCACAATAGGAGAAGAGAAGGGAAAAGAGAAAAGAAAAAAAAAAAATTTCAAAATTTTCAATTTTCCCTTCTGCCCAAACCGGTGGGATGAACCGGCGGGTAGGGACCCGCCGGTCCCAACACCCAAACCGGCGGGTGTCACCGGCGGGTGGGGACCCGCCGGTCTTGGACCCGCCGGTCTTGGCCGATAAAGCGAAAAACAGGGCCAAAAAGCCCTGTTTTGTTTTATTTCCTTCACTCTCTTCTCTCTCTTTTTCCTTCCTTTTTTCTCTTGGACGATTTTGGGAGTCTACTCGGCGCTCCAACTCACGATTCCGCTCATCCACACGGCGCTTTAGTGAAGAGTTAACTCGTCTTCATCCAAGTATGTTCTTCTTCTTCTCCTTTTTCCCAGAATTTCAAATTTGGGTGAAATGCTTGATTAGGATTTGCTTTCTAGGCTTTCTTTCTCTATTTTCCACCATAGAAAAGTATTATCATGTGTTTGTGATGATTCCCTTGTGCTCATTTGTAATTTATAGGAATCATCCCACTTTATTTGGAGAAAAAACCCAAATTGATGCCCTAGGTTCTCAAATTTGGGGTTTCTTCAATCCTTACTGTTTTTCTCAAATTGATGTCTTCTATGTAATGCATTTCACTTGTTTTACGCTAGATATGAGTTAGATTTCATTGAATCATCCATTATGCTTGAAATCCTCATGCATTTTCATGAAAATCCCTATTTTGGCATTGGTTTCCTTGATTTTCATCCATACTTGTACTCATGGAATTCCATAGTCCATTTGGGTATATTCTTGCAATTCCATCATCCCATTACTATGGCATTTCATTCTAGACCTAGGGTTTCAAGCTTTCACTCCATTCTATTCCAATTTGCACAAGGGACTTGAATTTCCCCATTTCATTCATGCCTATTGCTTTTGCTGTCCTTTGCTGTCATTTTACTGTTTTGGCACGTTTCCATGCGTTGCCATCACCATGTTTCATGTCATAAGTTTTCTATCCTTCCTAGATCATTGCCGTTCCCATTTTGCAGAAATTGGGTTTTGAATTTCCCCTTCTTTAATGCTGCTGTCTTTTCTTACTGTACTAACCCAACTTCTTTACTTATTGTCAGGATGTCTTCACGCACCGGCAGAGGACCATCTTCCTCTGGTGTTCGACGCAAGACCACCGCTTCTAAGCGGAAAAGTGCGGAGACCAGCACTTCAGCTCATCGCACAGGGAGACCTGCACCTGCTCAGTCTGACCCTTCAGACTACGATGAGGAGCACTTCACTAGTGCCGAGGCCGCAGCCAAATGGCCTATCTTCCTGAAGGGGCCAGTGTTGATGGAAAAGACCGTGGTAGTCGAGGACTTCCACAAGGCCCAGCTTCAGGAGAGGTTCTCAGCATTGGGCTGGGACACTATTCTTCAGGTGGACCGACCGTGCTACGATCAGCTCGTCCGTCGGTTTTATTGCAACCTGGAGGTGTCATATCAGTACGGGGAATTCACCGTCAGCAGCTTGGTGAAGGGGGTGGATATCCAGCTGACGGTAGGCACCTTGGCCAGCATACTGGGTATGTCGGCGGCGGGACACCGATACTACAGTCCCCCCAGGAGTAGGCCTCAGGGACCGTTCATGAGCATGGAGACACCGGACTTCATCTACGAGACCATCTGCGGCAGCAGCAGTCGCCCGGAGTCCGAGACATCTTTCTTCCCTGAGGTCCGTCTCTTCGCCCGGTTGATCCAGTTCAACCTGCTCCCCAGAGGAGGTCATCGGAACCAGGTAGGTTTCATGACGGCTTTCATAGCATTTTGTATTTTCACAGCCGCAGAGGGAGGCAGGGAGCACTTGTGCCTTCCCTATATCATCCTCAGAGCGATGGAGCACCATGCTTCCCACCCAGAGGACGGAGGATTCCCCTACGGCAGGATCCTCACCAGGATCTTCGAGTTCTTCAGGGTGGATCTGAGCGGAGAGGAGGGGAAGACTCCGGCCGATAGGTTCGATCGGAGCAACCTCTTGAAGATGGGTCTCCACACCCTCATGGATTCACCTCCCAGATCGGGAGCTCGGAGAGGTAGGGGTAGGAGGGCTGCCCCTGTAGAGGATGTCCTCATGGAGGAGGAGTCCAGTGAGGAGGATGAGGACTACGTTCCTCAGGACGAGGAGGAGGAGCCGATGGGTGGTGGCATCCCTGAGGAGGTGCCTCAGGAGTCGAGAGGTACGGGCCCTAGTTCTTCCAGAGCTGCAGCCCCACCATATGGAGCCCCACCACCTGGGAGTGGTGACTACGACTACGAGGATAGGACAGCCTCCATGCGGGCCTTGCAGGATGGCCAGGTTCAGATACTGCGGCGGCTGGACGAGATTTCCTCCAGGCAGATCACCTTGGAGGATTCCTTCCGTAGGTTGGGTCAGGACTTGGATACCAGGGCCACCGCCATCTCAGCAGATTATGGCCGGCTTAGGAGGGAGGTACGATTGGTGAACACGAGGTTAGATTATTACGATCACCGCTTCGACTTTAACTCCAGGCCTCCAGCGAACTTGGTGATCATCGACGACGATGACGACGACCAGTGAGGCTTAGCTTGACCACCCAGCTATTTATCCATTTTTCTCTTTTGTAGACCTTGTAGATTTATTTCTTCTCATTCCTTGTAATTGCGATGTAACTTGAATTTCATTTATGGAATGAAACATCTTTGGATATTGGACTATTATAATGTTTTCATATGTGGAGTTCCTGTGTGGTTTTGTGGTGATGTGACTTTTCTATTTGTGCTCTTTGTTATATTATTATCTGTTGTTTATCAGGTTTTGTGTAAAATTTTTGGAAATCCCACTTTACGCCGTTATGCTGCCGAAATTTCGTCGAAATAGTACTTTATAGGTTATAGTACCAACCTAATTACTCTTTATCTACACTCACGCATGCCATGAATGCCACTTATAATATAACTCCATTTTTATACTTTCTTTCTTTGACTTTTAATCTTTAAAGCTTTTATATTTGCCCAACCCCATTTTCCTATTATAGAATCTACGGGATTCTAATGGTATGCTGTGAGTGGAGCAGAGCATCACGCTCTGATACCACCGTTTGTCACACCCCGTTCACCCTGAACCGGAGCGGTGACCGAGTTAACACCGGTTAACCCAAACCTGCCAGGATCATCAGATACTGTATTCCACCACAGCATACACACACTAACATCAATTCATCAGATCAGCGGAAGACTAAGTTTTACCTGTAAATAATTCCCATATACTTGATACCCAAATGGTGATACCATAATTATATACATTTGGGCCCGAAGGCATGATATATACACAAAAAGAATAAAGTTCGAATATCAAGTATATACAGGAAATTATCAAAAACATCAGAGTACACAGCTCGGCATCGGTATCAAGGCTGGAGCTCAGCTCGGCCTCAGAACCGCTGTCCCGCAGCACAGCTCTCACACGCGCAGTCTACGCCGTGCTCAAACTCATCAGGGGTCCACCAGTCCTCATCAGGAAACTCGACTGCGGGACCCACCCCAAGCTCCTCAGATGCATGACCTGCAAAATCATCTAAAAAGGGGTGTATACGTGGAATGAGCTCACTAGCTCAGTAAGTAGAGAGGTGGACCACACACAACAGTCCACACAATCACAACACATCATATGCTCTACATGCCATGCAAGTCATTTTAAATCACATACACCTAATCAACATTACTAAGTCTTTGGTTTTAGTGCTACTACAACCACAGTGCGCGTATACTCCGGGTACGAGCCGCGAACTCCCTCCCGCGATACGCCCATAGGGCTGTTGGAGAAGGCCCACCGTGAGTACTCGGAAAAATAAAGACAATGCCGTCCACCGGCTCTCAACAGAAATGTAAATAAATTAAATGACAGTGCTGACTCCAGCAATTTAAAAGCAGTACGATTGGCCCTCTTGAAATACCACCGGGGTTGCCGACTGTCCTTCATGACTCGTCGGGCGTAATGCCTAACCGCCACAGTGTCCAACAACCGCGACCCCTACTTCCCCCCAAATGGCAACCCAACACCTTAACCCCTGTTGGGAAGGGTCGTAGCACGGGATGGTGAGAATCCTAATACCGCATGCTCCTATATGACAATAGTACGACTGCATAGTGCCTCCGTGTCCCATACCACGGGCCACCAATGCATTCGTTTCCAAGCCGACCACGGCATCTAATCTATCAATGCATTATGCAACATGATGTTCACATTCAACATATAACATCTCATTTAATTTGCAATTGAAAGTAAACATAGCATAAATGCACATCAAAGTGTGAAATGACTAATCTATATAGCACATTCATGATGGCATGACTAAATTAGATATAGTTATATGAATGCCAAACAAATGCCTTGAAATAGGCCAAACGTCCTCTCTCTCCACTTACTTGTAGTGTATAAGGATTCCCGCTCGGTACGGGTGAGATCCGGAGCGAAACGGGAAGGCTTTGGTGAACCTAACAAAATTGAGCGGGGTTAGTACTTCACCAATTTAGAATCAAAATTAATGAAATCCGACGTCAAAATCGTGTTTAGAACGTCGAAAGAAGGTCCCACGTCCGATTTGGGCTCAATCGGACCTAAGAATCACATTCTGTCCACTCGGGTGGGTCACTCAGGTGGGTTGTCTACCCACCGGTCCAACCCGCCGGTTTCCGCCGGTAGGACCCGCCGGTCCTACCCGCCGGTTTGGCCAGGGACCCCCTGGTCCTCTCGGATGGGTGTCTCAGGCGGGTAGGGACCCACCGGTTGTACCCGCCGGTTTTGGCGGAAAACCCCCAGTTTCTTCTCAACTTCCTCCCTTCCTTGGGGACCCAAATGGGGCTTTTCTCAACCCATTCTTCACACCTTTAAAGTCCTATAGGATGGTTCTAGCTTAGATCTAAGTTAGATTTAAGTAAGGGGAACCATCATACCTTCTTTGCTCAAGAATGGCTTCAAACCCTCCAAATCACTTCCAACTCACAATGCTCCTTCTACCTTGTCAATATCTCTTCAAATCCTTCAAGATCCACACATAAATCATCTATTAAGCCTTAGATTCATCATTTCAAAGTGTGTTTACAAGATCTTAAGAAACCATACTCGAATCAAGGGTTTAAAGCGTGGGTATGGTCAATGTTCATAAAACCCAGCCTTTCTTACCTCCAATCGTAGATCTCAAGTTGAAGATTACTCTCTCGGCACCGGAATGGCAAGATCGAGCTTCGGCGCCGCTGAAATCCTTCCTTTCTTCTTCTTCCTTTCTTCTTCCCTTTCTTTTTCTCTCTCCTCTTTACTTTTCTCACCAAACGTACGGGGAAAATAAATGGAAAGAAAAGAGGTCATAAAGCTTTATATACTATTCCTATTTAAGTGAATAGTGACGGATGGGTCACTCAGGTGGGTGGGGTACCCACCTGTCATACCCACCCGAGAGTCAAAACTTGGGATTTTGACCGGGCTCGGACCTCGGCTCGGACCTTACCCCAAGCATACAATGTAACATACGTATATAACCTTAAAATACGGATATAATACCTGTTCTATCCGTACATAGCCTTATGATAGGTGCACGTACACGGTTTGGGCACTCCCGTCTCTTCTGGCACTGGCTCGGACTTGTCGGGCCAGCCGGTGTTTAAGGTCACCCGTGCCATCATAGCCCATAAGGAACTCGCTCTAACATCCTCTGGCTCGGTTCCTGCATGGTTAAACCGGTTCAATCGTGAAATCAGACCGGGTTTAAGAAGCGGGATATTACAGTTGCTGTCCTCAAACTTATGATTCCACTCTCTCGTCTCCAAAAGGATGTAAATGGATAGCCAAAAAATCGTATTCACATTCATGTTTATATCATTTTATAGGAATCCATATTCAAAAAATTGGTTTATAGAAACTAGTCAAACCTATTTCAAAGTTGAAATGATGCGGATACAAATAGTGATATACTAGATAAAACTAGCAATTTTGCTCAGTGGATCAACCTTATCAGCCATCTCCTTCTCCCGTGTAGGGTTTGAGAAAGCAATATTGGGAACGGATCAATCAAGGCCGATACCAATATATAGGACAGAATTTGTCCGAATCGGTCAGAAAAATAAAATAAATAAATAAATAAACCCTTTTTGGGGATCAGCCCCTGAATAGGCCTGGATCGGTCTTAAAAATAATAAAAAATAAAATAAAAAATCGAAATAAATAAATAAATAAACTGCAAAAATTCTGGAAAAAAAATCATAATGGGACAAAAAAATATGAAAATTTAATATTTTTAGTGCAATAATGGAAAAAAATACAAATAAAGTGTGCAATATTTTGTAAATTAATCTTAATAGTTTCATAAAAAATCAAAATTCTTAATCTAATTTTATCTAATTGAATAGTCATTCCCAATTCTAATTGAATAGTTATTTACAAAATTAAGGAAGATAATACAAATGAAAATGAAAATATTGGCATAGATCATGTAGCATAAGATAATATGAATTGGATAAAGTTGTGAAAAAAGTAACCAAAAATTTTAATGCAATCATCCTTACATTCTCAATTCCCACATATTCAACTTTTAAGAACAGAAAATGAAGTGTATATAATTATCATCAATTAATTCCCACAAATGCTAGATATAAGAAATTATCCCTGACCTAGTCATTGATTGTTTTCCCACACACAACACACGAACACACTTCAGCTTGTTTTCTCTAATATAATAACAAATAGAGTAGTAAACAGTCATTATGAAAAACTATTCAAATTGCATCATATTATAAAAGAAGACATATAATGTAAAGAAACCACAACCAACACTCGTGCACCGAATGTCATGGTCCATCATATGTTCAATTTTAAATATCATCATTGGCGTCTAGACGTGGATGCGGTTGTTGAAGCTCAACTTGAGTGTCCTCCCAGAACTACTCTCTCCTTAAGACTGACGGTTCCTGGCTACTAAATCCTTTTGACTATTGGCTGGACTCATATGGGTTAGGAAATTGTGAGGTAGATTTCTGTAATAAACTAAATGTTGCATCTGTGTAAAATCTTCTGGTGCCTGAGTCTCAAAGTCGTCGTAAGCAATACGTCCCTATCTCTGCTCCTCAATATAAAATCTATGAGCATCATTGAATATACCGAGAGTCTTTGTACCATATGTATCTCCTGCAGGGCATTGAGGCCATGCCAGTGTGTCTCCAGTATCCATAGTAGTAACTGTCATCTCATCATCTACATCCTTATCGACATCTCCATTTCCACCATCGCGATCTGAAGGATCTGTTGTTGTCACATTGGAATCCAACTCTGCCTCATCCTCCGACAATGGATGTGGATCCTCCTCTATTGATCGATTATCCCGATGGAGTGACTATGATCACGTAGTTTAATGCTGAGATGTTTGGGTCAACTGTCGATACTCTCATGTATCAGTACAATAATCCCACTCAAACGATCGTCATGTCGCGCACCACTCGGCAAATGGCCTCCACCTTGAGCAGTTTTGTATGCTTGTGTTAGGATTTTTATGTGGGCTTAATTGATACCGATTGATCCATTGGACTCAAGCAATTATAGACCCACTCTGATTAGGAAACTCCTATCTCTTTCCATTGTGAGAGTCTAATAGGATTTTAGTGATTCTATTATAAATAGAATACTGACGTCCCTGCAGCCATTACTTAATGCCTTATTGGTTTTAGGAGCATGGCTTTCTCACAAGAACAAGTGCACAAAAAAGAGAAACCCTAGAGTAAGGAAGATCTCAGTAGAAGGACTCCACTTGTGTAGTTCGTCATTGTCATCTTCATGGGAGTAATGTTTAACCACATGGGACAGAGGTTCATGATCTATGTTAATGGGGTTTCTAAACTTACACAGGTACTTCTCTATTCCCATTTATGGTTCTTGTCATGGATGTTCCATTGATTATTATAGATATGGTAAATCTATATGGTTATATATTTTAAGATCTATGAAGGGAGTACTTTATTAATCTTGGTTTAGGGACTATACTCACGGTTAAATATCTTTTATAATTTTTGTATTCTAAATACTATAGGGTTATTCATATATTTAATATGGTAAAGGATCTCCAACAATTGGTATAAGAGTCAAGCCTTATAGTGTTAGAATTAAGAAAAATTAAAGGAAAATTGATTTTGTATAAGGTTTGGGTCTCAAATCATGAAAATCGTAATTTTATCATCACTTAAAGGTCCCGGATCAAAAAACTTTCTCACAAAAGTTGTAGAGGACGAGACGACGGTCACGGCGATATACCGCACATCACTGAAAACCTCTGAAGGAGTCGGCATGCGCTATAGGAAACTGGCTACCGAAGGAGAGAGAATTTTTTTTTTTAATTAAAAAAAAAACTGCGATGGGCGAGTCATCGTCGGGTCAACTCGGTAGGATTTTCGAGTTAACCCTGATAAATGTTTTTCTTTTTTGTTTTTTATATTTTTGCTAGTTCATAGTTCCATGTTTTGATGGGGTCGTGCAATGCACTTTCAAGTGTATCACCATCCAAGAGCTAGGGAATAATCCTTGTATTCTAAATACTATAGGGTTATTCATATGTTTAATATGGTAAAGGATCTCCAACAACTTGTCCTCCACGTACGCTACCTATTTGTCCTGCACCCATACTATTTACCCATTGGCACAACTACAAGTGTAGTGTAGTCCCTGCATGATTAGCCTCCACCTTGAGCAATTCTACATGCATGTCCTCCACGTATGCTATCTATTTGTCCTCCACACCTACTACTACCCGTTGATGCAGCTACAAATATGCTGGTAGTCCCTGCACGACCTCCTCCACAAATAGTAACACTGGGCTGGTCTCCATGTATACTATGATCACATAGTTGAATATTTTTTTGTTCTTTAATCTCTTTGATCTCCCCAATCTCTAGGTTTAAATGAATAGTATCACCTTCATTTCCCTGGTAGTAAGTCTAGTGGATCTATTGATATATCTTGTCGACATCAACCGGTGATCTGGGATCATACTCTTCCAGAGAACCTACAAAATCCTAATCCAACTATGTGGTGTCACCATCCAATAGTGGCTCTATAGTGTTACTATCCACATTAATACCGTCACGCATCCAAGAGTCAATTGGATCATCATAGTCATGTATGTGTGTCAAATCCATAGGTGTATGCTCAACCTCTTATATATAACGAAGCCTAAGCCGCTCATTATAGTGTAAGAAGACAAGTTCTGTAGAGACTTCATCTTCAAATGATTACAGGTTCGAGTCTGAATAAAATTAAAGGTGCTTCAGTTACACTCACACCCTGAGGAACTACAAGTCTAAGAGAGTATTTTCATTGCCACCTTTTTTAAATTTGGTGCTAATTCATTGTACATTTCCCACCAATAATCTACAATATAAATTTTGTTTAATATAAGGATTAGACCTAGGGCAATTGAGTGAATCTCACGTTGTACGCCTCAGTCCCATTAACCTTGCACAATATTGTCTGTGGACCTCAAGGCTTTAAAACGCGTTGTGTTATGCTAAGGAAGCTGGAGGTTATTAACTAGTCCAGGAATCTCTCTAGGCGATGTGGGACTAAAGTTTGCACACCCTCACCGATCTCCCAAACCCCATGGTACTAGCATTATTCTTGGTGGGGACACCTCACCGACCTCCCAGGCGAGTCTGGTACTTATCGTACTCTTGGGTCGTTACATTTCCTACAAATATAATTAAAAACTTAATAGGATTATATAGTCATATATGCGGTATGTAGCAGATGAATTTATCGTGTCATCCCACCTCTTCTCTACCTCTCGCCAGTATCGATCTCCATCTTGAATATTATTCATTGGACAATCTCGTAAACGAAGCACAGCATCATACACGTGGTAACATAGGCTGTGATCAGTATCCACCACTTTCTGGACAATCATAATTGGCTTCAAGATTACGAACACTTCAGATGCCCTTTCCTATAACCAAGTACCTTGTACCACTTGTTGTGTGGACTTAAGTACGACTCTCTTTTTCCAGTTATTCCACCTAAGTGACCTTAAAATGGATATCTATAAATGCCTTCTGTAAGAATAACTTTTGCTCCAATATGCTCTCCAATGACACATTCAATAGCAAACCTAGTGGATGCAGGTCTCAATAGGTTTTTATTGTTGTTGTGGATTCGGTACTTATTTGTAGCTGACAGAGAATTATATATCAATCGGCTGATACTACGATCCAACACTTATACCTTCCTTGTGAGACCCAAGAATACGATAAGTACCAGACCCGCCTTGAAGATAGGTGAGGGTGTACAAACTTTAGTCCTACATCACCTAGGGAGAAATTACTGGACTAGTTAATAACCTCTAACTTCCTTAACATGGCACAAGGTGTTTTAAAGCCTTGAGGCCCATGGGTTAAAGAGAACAATATTGTGCAAGGTTAATAGAGCCGGAGAGATCTGATATAACTCCTCAACTTTTCCATTTGCATTAGAAGATACTTATGCTTGATCTCCTTTCCCTCCACAATTCCTACATCTAGTAGGTTCTGCAATTGTGAACTCTCAACAGTATGAAACGGCAACCCATGATGAAGTAAAAATCTACACACAACCTTACCAATCCTCACTGACTTCTTCAACCCTCCCTTAACATAATCATAATTTTTTTGTTGTGAGGCAGATGCCACTCTATAGTCACCCGGTCTGATGTTACTAGAAACAACTTCTCCCTCATAATGTTTGTTTTCTCCTCAACCCGCTAGAAAGGTGTCCTGTCACTACATCTATATATACTTAAATTTTATCTTATTATTTTCTCAAAATTGATAAAAAAAAAAAAAAAAGCCACAAGGTTGAATTTGGTGTCTTTCTAATCAATAATGGAAGCAATCGTCCCTATCGTCGTAAAATAGGAGCACTTGGCTCTACCCATTCACAAGGTGGGCTATAGCCTCTATATTGACGGAATTGAGAATTTTTGAGAGAGAATGAAGCAGCAGGAGAGGCGCAAAGTCACTCACCTTGTAGAATGAATAAGGTTGGAAAAGAACACCGGTCACTCATTGTTTGTACAGGTAAGGTAAGCTTGTTATTGAGGTGAATGGCCGGGTAAAGAGTGATCTAAGTTCCGCTATTCTGGAAGGCGTAGATCAGCAGGTATTCTAGTTGGGAAGTTGAGCTATTCCCGTTCTATCTGTACTTATACCAGCTAGCAAGCTACCTCTTCCCAGTGAAAGCTAAAAGTTCCTCTTCGATAATAGTGATGTGCTATTGGTAGATCTTACTTTTATATTGTATAGGAAAATTAGCTTAATGAAAGCCTTAGTTTTGGCTCTCGTGTGAGGGTTATCAAAACTTGTGTCTAGCTATTGTAGAAGTAGCATTAGCCATAGAATCCACATCTGAATCCCCTATAGAAGCAGAGAAACCACATTAGCAGCTTTAACTACAGAATCTGAATCTGAATCCGCAGTCCCATCCACCAAAGAAAAGACTTTGGGCCCTTCCTTGGGTTAGCATTAGGATTTCACCAATATGGAGGTGTGTGTATCCTTGTTCAATCTAGTGAGGAGGGAACTCTAGATGTAGTTCTAAGGTGAAGAGATGTTCTTGGTAGTAGCATGTATCTGATATTGATCAATTCCTGAAGCCTGTACATACTCCTTAAGGGGAGGAGTTTTCCTTGGAATGAGAAGAGATTCAACAGTTTTGGTACCAGAGGCTATAATAGTTTTAAGCATTTAAAGAAAGGCCAACCGGAAGAATAAAGTCACTAGTGTCAATTGACTTTTGATAATACCAAGAAAATACCTTTTTAATCCACTTATTATGGGTAACTTCAATCCTCGGAAGGCCTTTATTGTCATATTTGTCAGTTCAGGAAAATTCCACGGGATATATGTGGCTCAATACACTTTGGATGGACATATCGAGTATGCCACTCTAATATGGGCTATGAGAAGGTTGAGGCACTATATGCTCACCTATCTTGTGTAACCGATTTCAATGATGGACCCTCTTAAATACGTATTGTTATCTATGTGTTGAGTAACATATTTGCAACACATGTCAATGTCAATATATGGTCTCATTTTTTGTTCAATATTTGGGTTTAGCCTGAGACCATTTTTTAGTTTAATAATTGAGTTCAACTTCGAACCATTCTTTTTAGTTGCATTGAAAATATTAAGTGTTTCCACATGAAGATGTTTTCATATACAGCCAAGGAGATGTGTTGGGAAGCTAAAGTTCTAAACTAAATAGGACAATTGAGAATTGATAAGGAGAGGCAGTTGGGTAGTTCTTTTCAGTTGAAACTGTCCAGCATTTTTTTTTTTTGGAATTTCAAAGTTCAAATGTTGTAATTGTGAAAAACAAGATTTTCTTGTTTCCTGATTCAAAGTATTCAGCTAGCAACTTGAGCATATAGAATATAAGACTTGTCATGCTAATAGAAGGAAAAAAAAAAAAAAGTTAGAACCCTTGGATGTTGTATTCTCTATTGCAATCATTTAAAGGTGAGAAATTGGTGATATCTAATTATGGAAATGAGGCAACTAGAGGATGTCTTTTGAGATGAAAACATTGCCACCATAAAAGTAGAACAAGAAGCGAAAAGGTTAGAAATTATATTTTGATGGGTTAACAATGCTAGCAAATCAGAAAGGATGTGGGGCCAACATACTATTAGTCACACCAGTTGCTGAATATAAAGTATATGTCTTAGGATTGAAGGTTGCAACCTCCATCGGAATCAAGAAATTGGAAGTCTACAGAGACTCATTTATCGTTATCTTCCATGTCCAAGGAAAATGGAAACCTAATGATGAGAAGCTAAAACCATATCAAAAGCACATGAAAGGTTTGTTAAAGCATTTTGTTGAGATAAGTTTTGATTATTTTCAAAGTGATAATAAAAAATTTATGGATGTTTTAACTACTTTTGCTTCTATGATTGATTTTGATCTTGGAGATAAGGTGCAACTGGTGCAATGAAGCAATCAATCAATCATCATATCATAGTTCAATAAATGCTTTACGATTGATGGAAAGTCGTGGCATATTGCTATAGCGGATTTCATCCAAGAGTGGAAATGCCTGATAGAAGACTCTTCGAAAGGGAGAATATTTCTCAAAAAATACAACACATGGTCTATCCTCTACCAAGGTATCCAATACAAGCAATCCTATGGTGGCGTACAATTTGTGTGTGTTGATGAAGAACAAGCTCAACTTCTTGGACCAAATTATTACATCAGGGTATTTGTGGGACTCACATAAATGCCAAAATGTTACTGAAGAAAGTTTAGAGATTAGGTAATATTAGAATACTCCAAAGTCAGATTATACTGAATATGTCAAAAAGTATTAGAAATGCTAAATATTTTCTTATTTGATACACGTATTGTCGTCAAAGTTGCATACCCTCAGTTCTTCATGGTCGCTCGCAACTTGGGGAATAGATTTGATGGGAAAAATCGTACTCAAAGCTTTTAATGGTCATGAGCGTTTTAGTCCCTATCGACTATTTCACCAAATGGATTGAAACACAATCATATGCCAAGCTTTTGGCAGCCAAGATAGCCAAATTTCTCAAAGAAAATATTATATGTAGGCATGGGATTGATGCTCAAGAACTTAGAGTAGGGGCTCACATTATAGGGCAATTTGAAGCTTTGGGTGAGGCTTTGTGTGACAAGTTCATGATTGCAAGATATAAATCTTTAACTTATAGACCACAAACTAATGGGGCAATGAAAGCAACTAACAAAAACATAAGGGTGATTCTCTAGGATATGAATGATAAGGTTGGTCCAAAAAATTGCAATATGCACTATGGACGTTTCGAACATCTATTCATGCTCCAACTGGAGCTATACCTTTCTCTTTGGTGCATGGGATGGAAACGGTACTCCCAAATCCTGATTGAATTGGAAGTCCCTCTACTAAAGTTTTTGATGGATTGTAAGTCATGCAAGGACGTAGAAAAGTGTTGGCCAAACTAGAGTGAAACCTTTACGTATAAGGAGTTCCTCCCATGGAAATTTAGAAGATTTGTAGATCTTAATGGATTGGCGTTAGTATACCTCACTAATCTAGATCAATTGAAGAGATCTTATGTCTAGAGAGAGAAGAGAAATTACGTGAAGTGAACTGCTTTGATCTGATTCCTTAAATTGTTGAGATTATGTTGGAAGCTTGTAAATAACATCAAGCTCGGTCATTGTAAAATAAATAAATAAATAAACAAAATGTTTCTCATTTTCCTCCTAGAAGGTTTTCAAATATTTACAAGAGTTCATCCAAGAAGGAATGATGAAAGTAAGGAAGCAATGGAAGCCCGATCTTATGATAACCCTAATTTTTTGAGTTATTTTCAAGATATCTCTGAATCGTCTCTCTAAGGTATTCCTTGATCATCATTACCTTTTTTCTTTATCATTCCTTTTCTTTCCCTTTTCTTCATATTTTTGTTTCTACACTTGAGGGAAGAAAAGAGAGTCTCAATCTTCAAGCTTGGATTTCAACCATTGAGAAAAAGTATTCGACATAGATCAGCAACAGGTGTGGTATAACTTTGGAGCAACATATCATCAATTTGTTCTAGGTAACCACCACTCCTAATTGTTCTTTTTATTTGTTGTGTTTGTCAAGATCTAAATGCTAGAAATTTTTTGTACTATATGTATCGCATATTATTTTCGTTGCATCCTATAAGATGGGTGTCGGGGAACAATAAAAGCATTTTGAACCTTCAACATATATGGGGATTAATTGTGACCTTAGATTTGCAGATTCCTTCACCGAAGGCAAAAGAAAAGTTTCTCCTCAGTTAGAACTTAGAACTCTCATATTATAAAGCTAAAGGAATAGTATACTTAAGCATCAACCAAAGCCACACATTACAGTAGCTAGTAATCCCAAGTCCAAAGGACCCAAACCCATAAATTGGATGTCTTTTTTTAAAGGAAATTTGCCTAGATCTACACATATAAGAAAAAAAATTACAAACAAGAGGGTTTCAACCCTAAGGCTATATTTGGAAGCCAAGAAAAAAAAAATATTACAAAATATATAACAAGACTAAAATCATAATTACACAACATATTTTTTATATAAGGTCTATCTCTCTCATTCAATTCAAAATTTTTTTGATTTTTTTTTTTCTTTCCTTAAATTCAATTTTTTTTTTTTCTTTTCTTGACTAGTTGAGGTAGCCAAGAGGGGGAAAATATATATCTTGGAGGGAATATATATATATATATAAATTATATTATTTTCTTGGTTTAAGAAATTCTCATTATGTTTGGTATGTCCTGAGTCAAGAGAAGATTCTTTCCTTAAATTTCAAAATTCTCATTAGAAATCATGAAGTTTTCTTGTGTTGCCAAAAAAAAAGTCTTGTCAAAAACAGAAAATTCTTTCATTTTCTTCTATTAGTAGTCGAACACACATAATTTTTTTTATTTTCTTCCTATTCATTTCATTTTTATTCCTTTTTTTTTTTTTTTCTTTCTCTTCTTTTCATTTCTTTTCTTCTCTTGAACACATCCTAAATTGAATGTATTTTTTTCAAGGTAAAATTGTCTTAGATCTACAAACTTGTTTTGTAGTTTAATCAACTAGATCCAAGAAATTGTTCCTCTGTTTTTTATCTGTGGGCATCTTGCACCGTTTGATAATGTTTCCGCTGTTTCTATATCTAGAAACAATAGAAATGGTTTTTTCACATCTTCAGAAACAAAAATGGATTTTTTGGTGTTTGATAAACTTATTTCTCGAATCGTTTTTTGTAAACATAATGCCACTGAAAAATCTAATAATATCATCGGATGCCCAAAAGGGAAAAAGTGTTCGATTGTCTATTTTTATATTTAAATAGTTGAGAGATTTATTGGGCACAATAGTTTTTTTTTTTCTCTCAAATTCATTTATAAAAATGAAAAATAAGTTGAACTTGTTTCATCAAAATCGTTTCTAGAATTATAAATGGACATAAATTTTGATTTATATTTCTAAAATTAGATGAAATAAAATAATTTTAAACACATAAATGGCAGAAACAAAATGTTGCCCAACGGTGCTTTAATTGACGAATGGCAACCCATACCTTCTTCCTACCGTCTAATGCTTAGCTGGATACATCCTAAAAGAAGGACCGTTTGATTCTCGCTCCTGCAGTTCTCGTTAACAAAATCCTTCTTATTTTTTCTTCCTTTCTTCCTACCTTCCTTCTTCCTTCTTCCTTCTTCCTTCTTCCTTCTTCTGTCACTTTCGTCTCAGAAAGACAAAAACACTCCCTCCCTCTGCAGTTATGCTGTTTCGTATTCTTCAATCTTCGCACGAAATACTTCACTGCTTCACCAATCACAGATGGGTTTTCTCTAAAGTAATGCACATTAAATTTTCCATCTACACTTCTCTCTCTCTCTCTCTCTCTACTCAGAGGTTTTGAGCAGAGGAGAGTGATGGGGAGCAAGTAACTAAGGAGAGGTTTTGAAAAAGTTAATGTGAAATTCAAGGGTTAGTCATTTGAATCAGAGATCTTAAAGGGGGAAAAGATCTGAGAAGAAAAGAGTAATGAGGGTTTTGGGGGAGTCTTCTTGGTGTTTCTGTAATGGAGGTGGGAGGTCTGAGAGGATGAAAGGCAGTATTTTCTGCAATAAAGGTGCGGCCATGGCGAGGGTAGGTGGTGGGACTGGCTTTCTCATCCATAAGAACCTTTTGTTAACTACCCACGTGAACCTTCCCTCAGTGTTGGCAGCTGAAGGGTTGGAGATCCGGTTGCAGGACCGTGTTGCTGCAAAGCTTTTCCCTCACAGGTATGGGTTTCTTTTGCTTGGATCCCTAGTGTGGGTTGTTTTAATCTTTCGCTAATTTTTCGGTTAAATTCAAATTCTATTTGGGGAGGACCACTTTGGGAGTTTTGATTTCTGTTATTTTTCTATTTCTCTGAAAGTTATCAATATAGATTGAATTAATATTGAAAGAAAAATGAGATCTTAATAAATCATCGAGAAGGTGCATTAGAGGAAGTGTATGAACAAATAATAGGTAAACATAGTCCTTATAAAGTTAATTCAATCTCATGTCAAAGCTGTTGGAGCTTTTTTCAAGTGAAGTATGCTCATGGAACACAGGAACTGGTGTTGACCTGATCTTGGCAGTATAACTATTCACCTGCATCAGTTTTCCTTATGTGTCTATATGGTTGCAGGTTTTTCATTACCAGTTCTGTTCTTGATCTTACTATTGTGGGTATAGATGCCATTGATGGAGATTCAAACGCCCAAGGGCATCAGCCTCAGTGCTTGAAGACCTGCTCAAATCCAAGTCTTGATTTGGGTAGTGTAGTTTATCTTCTAGGTTATACAGACAAAAAGGAACTGAAAGTGGGTGAGGGAAAGGTGGTGATAGCCACTGATAATCTCATAAAAGTATCAACAGATGGAATAATTTGGAGCCCTGGGTCTGCTGGTTTTGATGCCCAAGGTAATCTTGCCTTCATGGTATGTGATCCTATGAAGCTTGCCACATCTCCAACTGTCAAGTGTACGTCAGCCTCATCGTCTTCATCATCATCATGGAAGAAGGACCTTCCTGTGCAATTTGGCATCCCCATTCCCATTATCTGTGATTGGTTACACCAGCACTGGGAGGGCAGCTTGGATGAGCTTAACAAGCCAAAGTTACCACTCATTCGGTTGATGTCCACAGGACAGAAGAGTGAGCATTCCTGCGCTTCCTTCGCAATGCGACAGGTATTCAAATCAACAGAAGGTGAAAATGATAACACCCCATCTTCATCAAATATTATATCAGGACAACAGGATCACCCTGGACCAAGCTGTTCTGCTGCTGCAAATGTATGCCAAGAGGAGACCCCTGTTACGGGCTTGCATTCTAGTATTCGTGAGCTGGGGATTCCAACACCTGAGATTTATGAATCCCCAAGATTGACCTCAGTACCTGTTCGAAAGAAGGAAAACACCCAAACCCAGCTTCTGAATATTAATTTCCCACCAAGTGCTCCCAAAGCTATAGTCTTGCCACAGGCCATTAAAAAGTTGCCTACAAGCTCTGATGGAAATTCTGTTGAGGAACTTGCATTGCGAAATTCATTGAAAGAAGACAACCCAATTGAGGGTAAAGGAGTACCCAATCCTGTTGGAGATGGTGAAATATCAACTGGTTCCATTAATGGGGAGGACCACAGTGAGGTCCAGTCCAGTTCATCTCCAATAGAGGTCTCAGAGTGGCAGAATGTGGGACATGGATACCATGCTGACTATAGCAGCGAGGGAGAGACCATGTACTCAGCTGAAACAGCAGAGAGCCGGAACTACCCTAGTCCTAAGGTAGAAAAGTTTCAACCAGTGTGGAGGACCCACAGCTGTGGAAGTTACAGCAGATGGGATACCGCTCAAAGAAATCCGGTTGCACGCAGAGCATCACTGGATAATCAGCAGAACTTCATCCGGGGAAGGAAAATGCATTCACAGGGAGCAACATCTCAGAGGAGCAATGATTACTTCAACCCCACTGTTTCTTCAATCATGAAGAAGCGTAACAATTCAGAGCAGCTGAACAAACCCCGACAGAGTGCAGGTCACTCATCTCCAAGATGGATGTTTTGATCAAATCTCATTCAGTATAACAACTGGGAAGAATTGAGGAAATCATCAAAAGAATCCTCATCTAGCATAGTGGAAATTCATGCCAACCTGCTCTGTTTCACTTGTAGTCAAGCTGATTTTTTTATTTTATGTGCAGAACAGTAGGTGAATAAACAAATTTTGCTCAGGAGAGAGGTATCTATCTCATTACCTCTGTATCATCTTGTTGGAAATAGTCTCCTGGTTGACATTGCCATACAAGTTGTGGTTTCTTTACAGGCATATGTTCATTCTTTATGGCCATCCCTGATTACTTGCTACATGTTGCACATGCTGGAGGTGGACCAAACTGCATATATTAATAATCTAGAACCTGGTCATATCCCATATCCCATTTGAGTTATAAACACATGAATTGTTTCATGAAACCAAAGATTTGATACATTAAGTCATCCTTGATGCATTATTTCCACATCAGAAGCCACATTCAATCAAATTAGGACCTGTGAATAAGCAGTACATATTAAAAAATATATATATATATATATATATATATTTTTTTTTAAGAAAGAGAACAGTATCCACCTATAACCTCAGGATCATGGCAATATAGTGTTACCTTAGAAAAAATAAAAAAAGAGAAATGAATTATCTCATTGCAAAGATGAAATGTTTTATGGTACACATGGAAAGATCACCATTTGATGCAGATCAAGTCTTCTTAATGCCCACTGCCCAGTTCCCATCACTGGAGCAAAAGCTGGAAAATGGTCTTCTTCCCGCAAAATCTGGAAACTGGTCCTATTTCCGTGTCTCACGCCGATTTGCATCTTGAAAACTGAAGTGGGTTTTTTTAACTAATATAAAAGCATCGTTACCTTTGGTTTGAAGGCTTTGACCATGATAGCAAACCTGATTAGTACCAGTTGAATTTTGGCACAGATCGTTCAAACTGGTTTGACTTTTTTCTTGGAGATTAATTTTGCTTTTAATATTTCATCAAAAATAATACTACTTTAATGAGAGAGATGTAAATTTGAAATCGAAATCGAAATCGATGTGGTGAAGTTGTGGTATGAATAAGCAGTCATATGGTGAAGTTGTGGTATGTTATGCCTAAAGAATGTGAATTTGAAATCGAAATCATTTATCGAAATCGAATCGAACCGTTTACACCGAAATCGTAAAATCGTTTAGTAAATGATTCGGTTATGGTTTCAAGTTTCAGGTCGATTAGCTAAACGGGATGATGCCGAACCAAGCCGTTTAACCCATGGTTTCAAACTGAATTGAAACTGTGAAAATCGAACTATTTAAACCATCAAAATCAATCTGATTAACCCATTTAAAGATTAAATAAGGTGGTTGCAAAATATCATTAGTATCTCATTTGATTCAAAGATTGAGTGTTGCAAGCCTGTAAGTAATTCTAGAGGTAGCTTACTCATTGTTTGGAATGCTGATTAAATTAATCCAACGCACTAAGTAGAATGTATACTAATAAAAATACAATTTTTACTTATACCATGGCATATTAAATATATATTTTTCAATATTATAACACATTATTTGGGAGGGGGGAGAAGAAGGAAATCCCTGCTGTAAGCATTACTTACTAACTTGTTAAAAGCGTTTGAGACTATTTTCTGGCAAAATATTTTCTTTTGCTTAATTGTTTGTTTGTTTTAACAAAACATAATGGTTTGCATTTCACATTCTCAATATTGAAATTTTTATCACCAAAAGAAAATTTTAGTAAACATATGAATAAACTAGCAAACCGATTGCTAACCGTTTAGAAACCGTATGGAATAAATTAAAATCAAAACCGTTTAAAACCCTGAAACCGAAACTATTTAAAAATCGTGAAAACCGAAACCATTTACTAAATGGTTGCGGTTTCAGAAAGTGCAACCATTTAATAAATGGTGCGATTATGATTTCAATAAAAACATATGTGAATCGAATCGAATCGAACTATTTAAACCAAAACCGAACCGTTTAACACCCTTAATTAAGCTCACGCTGATCCGAGGTGTCCTTTTTATTTGTTCCAAATACTCACCACTTGGAAGCTTGGATGGCCATATTTGTAAACATATATGCCCCAAGGTCTTATCTGCACATGTAAGGGTTCACCCAATTTACAAAATAAAGCTCCGAATCCGAGCTAGGGAATTGTGCATGCAATTGTTAGCGATTGATGCTGGCTAATCAGATAGTTGGAATCATCACATCACTCTTCTATATGGCCCAAATAAAATTTGTTGTCAAGATATTCCTCTTACCTGAGTCAACCCAAAACACTTTTTCTAGACCAATAGTGCAATAGATACTAGTTTTGTTTTATGGTTGTTTTTGTTGGCAATCTCGATTACGTTACGGTGATAATGTGGCTAGTTTGGATAATGTAGTCAGAAATGGTGGCGTGGCAACATTCGGTGTCTCCGATGAAATAAAAGAGCTATATGGTGTGTATAGAGGTGATTGATTCATCTATGATAGGTGATGCGGGATTCTAAGTCAAAACTGAAAAATTTTAACAAATTTAAGTTTGGGGGCATTTTCAATAGTGAAAATGATTTTTTGAAAGACAGCTTCTTCATGAAAAGTTAAGTGTAATTTATCCTATCCAATGACCTAGTTTCTTCTAGTTTCGATACCGTATAAAGAAGTTGCGACATCTGCAGTAAAAAACTAGCTTATCTAGCAGTCGCGGGCAACTCCGACATCAAAGATGATTTTTTTTAGAAGAAATGTCCTCCATGTAACCTTTCAACTATGACATAAAAGATGGTTTTGTTGCGTTTTGATTCGGTATGAGAAAGTTGCGGCATCTGAAAGGTTCAAGGATATTATGTTATTTTTTTTTTTTTTGTAGGGTTGAGTCTGACGATCAGGTCTTCTAGAAAATTGTAGACCGATGAGTCATGGTTCCAATGCATTTCATTTTGTCTTAATCGAAATCATATGAGAAAGTTACACGTATTTTCGTGAAGCCAATCCAAAATAGAAAATGCCCTAAAGCTCCCGGTGTTGGGTGGTTCATTAAGAATTTTGTTTAAATATTTAGAGGGTTTTATTGAATTACTAAAAGTCAAGGGGTTGGTTTGTGATTTTTTTAAGTAGTGTGGGTACGGTGTGTCACACGCATGCATTGGCAAGGGAATGCCAGTCCATTAGATATTGATCTTAATCAATTCATTTATGATCAATCCCGATCCTTCAGCTTTTATAAAGCCGGCAAACAAGCCAGCTATTTTTCTGCCAAAGCAACCAACGAAAGCCCGACAACGAGCTTGGTTGCTGATGCAGACGCTGATAGGCACGTCAGCTTTGCGTGAGCCAATGTCATTGTGACGTCAGCAGATGCTTTGGTTGATTCTAAACCTATGGTCACTATTAAATGTCGGTTATTAAATCCTAAGGCTAGGATTAAAAGCCCCATGTGATCCCTGATCTATGGTAGTGCACGCTACGCCACAGCTCTGAAGATTCCAAATGGTGCATTTTTTTTTTAGCCCAATCTCAAGAGGGGCATAACTTTTGATTCCCATAACCATTTTGGTTCATCCAAGTTTCTATTTCTTTAGGATTTTTTCCTCTACACATTGAAAGTAAGAAATCAAGTTTTTAACAAGTGTAAGGCTGCAATTTCTATGAGAGAAGTCTTCCCCTCCATTGATGTCCATGTGTTGAGTTTTAATGTTAGGAGAGTAGTGTCTTTACTCTATTGAAGGCTTGAGTGTGAGATTGATGAGTCTATCAATGTTATAGTATTTCCAATCCAAAAGATGAAGAAAGAAGAATAGAGAAGAGCTTGAGGGTGGTTGTTTGTGCTTTGAAGAGCAAGAAGACAAAAGGAAGAGATGAGAACAAGAGAAAACTTGTCAGTGAAGGTTTTTAGTTCATCCTAGGCATTAGTTGTGAAATTTCTTAACCCTAAATTTACATTACATATATGCATGTGGTAATGTATGTATACTAGGAGCAGTGTTATCAATTCGGCCGAATAATTCACGCAGTGTTATCAATTCACCGAATTTTTTCGAATTTTATCAAAAATTCTGACCGAATCCGAATTAAAAATAAAATTTGGTAAAATTCACGATTTTTTCAAAAGTGAATATAAAACGCAAATAATTCAGACCGAATCTGAATTAAACCGAATTATTCGGTCCACTTAAACAGTATTTTAATTAAAAAAAAATCAAAAAAAAAAAAAACCCAATAAGCTTTTTTGACCCTTTTTTTGACCGAATCCTTAAATTAATCAATCGAATTATTCCGAATAATTCTCCGCCCGAATAATTCCAGAATCCGAATTTGCTAACTATGACTAGGAGTAGTTATGGATGAAATATATGTATGCTATCTAGTTGTGAACGTACATGATAGGCAAGGCTCAACTGTAGGGCATTCATTATAAGCTCAAATTATATGCATTTGTTTATTGAGTGCTTAGTGGGTGCTCCCTTGCAGTGGGTGTTACATATTGTACCGATATTGTGTGTGCCATCTCAGTTACGATTTAAGAAAATTGAGTGTGGATGTTCCCGACTGGAGGTGCAATCAAAAGTAGTGTATTGAATGGGTACGAAACCTTTACAGGCATTACTCCGAGGATGTAGACATATTGCCATACCTCATAAAAACTCTGTGCTATGAGTGTGCCCGTTGTTTGCATTGTATAGATTTAAGTTCGTGGAATGCAGAATGGGTGTACATACTTGGAAGTGCCTATAAGAGGCTGAGTGTGCATACGACTGTATGCGAACAGGATAGATGCAGGGACAAGTACATCAATGTTTGCCAAGTTAAACTTTGGAATAGGTTTTTGGGGATCAAAATTGGACTCGATGATTCACTTCCTCCCAGTGACTGTTGAGTTACAATAACAAGAAGGGAAACGACATTCTATAGAGGCACTGTAAGAAAGAATTTGCACACTAAAGCAATGAAGAGCTAGAGAATGGTATCATCCATCTGGGAATCACATAAGGTCCACAAGGGAAAAATAAGAGAGAATGATAGCGTGGGCCCTGCTATTTATTTTGTAAATGGTATGAGTAATCTGTACAAGAGCGGTGCATGCTTCTTTTTCCCATGTAAGAATAAAATGAAAAATGAGAAAATATTCCCGAACATCAAATAAGTGCATAATACAAATGCTAGTGATAGAAGCTTTATCCAGATTATTGCTTACTTATCAAGAATAAAACATGTTTAAAGGAAACAAACCTGCCAGAAAAGCTCCCGAAATATCCTATCTCTTCTTTGCATATGATATCTTTCTGTTTTATTGAGCTTCCCATGATGATGTTTCTACTATCAAATGTATCCTGGATCTTTTTTCTGATTTATCTGGTCTCGTCATTAATCTGAAA
Organism: Macadamia integrifolia; assembly: GCF_013358625.1. NCBI lineage: Eukaryota > Viridiplantae > Streptophyta > Magnoliopsida > Proteales > Proteaceae > Macadamia > Macadamia integrifolia. The sequence continues at coordinate 36,604 of NW_024868161.1, forward strand.
AAAGTGGTGTGACTTTCAGCTCCAATGTTGATTCTACCACCAGAATTGCTTTATGTCAGACAATGGGGAAGGGGAATGAAAAATGACACTTTATATTTGGAAACTCATCTTTTTCACCAGAGAGCCAGAACTAAATGTTTCCTACCTATTGTCAAAAGGTACAAAATAACTCAGCCTTTAGAAAACAAATCTCCTATCATATGAGCAGAATTATCCTCATCCAATTAGTGTTGTCTTCTATTCCCTCTTATTATATGTCTTGCTTTGTTTTCCCCAAATCGATTTGTAAGAGGTTGGATTCTATTTATCTTCATTTATGTAATGGGGGCCAGGAACATTCTTAGAAGTTGCATCTTATTGAATGGTACAAAATCTGCAACTCCAAATCCCTTGGTGGTTTGGGTATAAGGAACTCCAAAACCCAAAATGGCGCCTCATTACTGAAAAAGACTCACTTTGGGTCCAAATAATTTCCTCTAAATATTTTCCACAATAGGTTGGTTTTTGATCCGGCAACGCACAAAAAAAAACTCAATAACATAGAATAGCATTGTAAGTATTCGTCCCACCTTACAAAAAGTTGTCTATAGTAAAATTGGGAATGTTAGGAATACCAACTTGTGAAATGATCCATGGATACCAACCGTCCCAGATTTTACTCTCAATAGACAAATCTTGGATGGACATGTGCCTCCATCCCAAATTCAGGTAAATGACTTCATATATGGTACTAATGGGAACACTATTCTGTTGTCTACTTTGCTTCTCCTCCATATCGTACCTCACATTCTTAAAGTTCCTATTTTCTCAAACTGTGATTTGGTTTGGTAAGGTGTCCAAAATAGGACCAAATTGGCTGCAAAATACTTAACTGTCGGATCACTTACTAACCAAATTAGATGATCAAACATGTGTGCTTGCTCATTTCTTTGCTCAATGGCATTTTCTGTCGAAAATCAAACTCCACCCAAAATTTAAGGTTTTTTTTTTAAAACTTACTCATGAAGGAGTTCCAACCAAAGACATCTTAGGAAATTGGGTGAATATTGATACAAGTTGTGGATTATGTCATAACAAGCAAGAATCAATAAAACATATTTTTCTTTACTTTGAGTTTTCTTAAAGAATATGGAGAGCTTCATCTCTGGGCATTCAAATAGAGTTTTTCTCTAATCAACTTTTTAAGCATATTATATTTTATTTCTTCCAGTATGTTCCTAAAGATAACTTAAACAATTTCTTTATTACCTTCATTATTACTACATGTTACTATATATGGATATATAGGAACAACGTAACTCATGATCAGGAAAATCTAAATCTACATTTCGTCCTTCATCAAGGAAGCAAGGGGCTGCTCAAGCATGTATCAAGCCCATCCCTACCCAGGTGATTCCTTTCACAATACTTCTCCTCCATCCCCAATTTTAATTTGTGTGGGAGTCACTAGACCTACTACCAATATTTCAGCATGGGCTATTTTTATACTGGATAAAGATAATGGTATCTCCTTAAGTGTTAATTATATGATGACAGAAAATACCAATGATGCATACATTCGGGGGCTTCTCATGGGCATAAAGCAGGAATAAGAAGTAGGATGGCAACTTAAGGAGCATTGAAGCAACTCAAATGAATTGAAACAACTATTTTTTTTTTTTTTAGTACATCATTGCCCCTAAGAAAAGTACCTTTATTTTTAGACGTATATAGTCTTCTGTCCAAACCCATTTTTTGTTTTAGGTCTAGCAATGATGTGGTACTTCTATTGCAAGTTATTGTTTTTGAGTGACCGAGAAACGATCTTATTTTACTAACATAAACTCGTACAATGATGTAATTTCCATCTTATCTGTGTAATGGATTTGTTTTTCTTTTCTTTATCAGAAAAAAAAAAAAAATACAACTGCTAATCTGGTTGGTTGGTGCCTTGCCAGTGGAGTGCAAGTTCTCAAGAGGTTTCGGGCAACTCTTCTTCCCCCTCCCCCCTCCCCCCTCCTTTTCCACTTCCCCTTCACTCTCTATTAGCTGTAGTTAAAGTACCATAATACCACCAATTATCTCTCCTACGACATGAAGGTTTTTGTTTTTGTTTTTGTTTTTTTTTTTTTTTTTTTTTTTTGTGAGGGGTCGGGGGTTGGGGGAACCACTGATTTCCAGATAAATATTCTATTATTGAACCCCCAATGCTGACATTTGCTATGTAATACCCCCTTGGGGTATTGGAAGATGAACACAAGGAAACATCCTTACAGCCTAGGCAAGTTAACCTTGCAAGCTTCCTCCTTGTAGTTTTCTAGTGTACTAATGCCATGAGAAAAACTTGCATCGGGTTTGTCGTGTTAATGGTTAACGGGCAGTGTTCCTCATGAATGCCATCTCCTAACCTATCCTTGGACATCTGCTTTATGATCGACTAACATGAGCATTATTAACTCATGGTTGCAGTGTAATAACCCTACGCCTAAAGTCTTAACCACCATTGGACATCATGTGGTTTATTTATAGAACAATTCTAAGACATCAAATTGGAAGGTTATAAAACAATCTATACTAAAGGTGCAGGCATCAAAAAAAGGGGGTCTACCTCTACCCTGTAATATAGTAGAAGTATAATGCTAAATGCAGACTCTACATGACTACATTTCATTGCTTGTTCACTGCTAGTTATGTATTGAAATCAAAGGAAAAGCAGCAAGAGAGTGTGTTTAAGTTCAACATCTAAAGATAAATAATACAATGTTCTATGGAACAAAAATTTAACTACAAAACTGGATTCTCCAAAACTTGCCTATCAGTGCTATAAGGAGAAAATTTTGGGGGGGTGGGGGGGGGGGGATTTTTCCTGCAGAAGAAATATTACACAGCTGAGAAATTTTTCTTTTTACTTCTCTTTGCATCTCCTGTAATTTTCTTCCTTTGCTTCTTATATTCTTCATACCGCCATAATGATGACATTGTGTGATTCAATTCTCTCCTTAATCTTTCATTCTCTGAAATGTCTCTCAGCACATTGAAATGCTCTGAAAGTTTCTGCCTCACTTCATCTTCTTTCTCTGGATTTATGATATCCTGAATAGATCCGTCACTACTCATAACTGATGAAGACCCAATTCCTCTTTTCCTCTTACGGTTCGATATTCCATGGCTGTCTTTAGGGCTGAATGATTCCCTTTCGATGGACAAATCCAAAAATGCTTCTTGCGGGGAGTTTATGGACAGATAAACCTGATTATTGTTTGCAGTACTCATACTTGAAATGCTTGATGCCATTGTAGAAACTGTATGGTGATAATGTTTGGAGAGTAGGCTCAGCTCCCACAGAACTGAAGCTAGTGCACCGCTAAGGTTAGGGTCCGAGGCAAATGGCTGATAATTCTGCAGGCAAAATTGGAAATGAGAACTTAGTCAATGATAGCAAAGCACTAGGCAGTGGCTGGTGATATAATTGTTAAAGACAGAGGTTCCCTTCCAACACCCTCTCCTCCCTAACCACACCCCCCCCCGGGGCAAAAACCTATGTTGTGGCCTTTTCTGCTCACCCCAATGACCTAACAATTAATGGGAGAAATAATTAGGGAAGAAAGATTTGACGGCCAATTATCCAAAAGGAAGAAAAATAAACCAGACATGGTCAGAGTTAAAAGGGTGCTCTATCCATACAATGGTTGAATCGACCACATCAGCTAACCACATGGCAGATCAAAGACACCAGTTCAGAGACTCTGGACCTGCTGGTCTAGAAAACCTTTCCCCTTATTTTATACTTTATCAAGGCAAGAGTCCATATATAATACATATGTTTGCCAATTAGGTTGCTTCCATATTCCCATTTAGGGCCACACCATGATTCCCTATGTAATGGTCAGATGGACCTTTGTTGGTCATAATGGAGAAAATGGGAGAGCTTACCGAAACGGTTCCGGCAACTGAGCCACCACCCACATCATTTTCCAACAAATTCCGGCACTTGACATTCTTCTGAAGCAGATGTCTCAAAGTGACCAAGGCTGCAAAATCAAACAACATATAAATGCTTAAGCATTCAATGAGAGAAGGATTTTTTTATTTCTCGTGGGTCTACCTGCCATGCCCTCTGCAGGTCCAAAGCATAAGGAGAAAGTAGCCAGGCGTTTTATGAATGCAGCTGCCCTCTGCATGTCATGTTGTCTCCCTTCGCACAACATGATTTTGAGAGCTTCAGCCAAGACTTCACCTTGGTCTTCCCTGCATAACAAACATAAATTATGGATGAGGAATTACCCTATTAATGTCCACCCACCACACATAATCGTAGTAGACAAAGTAGCAAAAAACTAGTATTGAGCAACAAAGTTCATCATCTATCAACAGCCTCTAGAAGGGACGAGTTCGGGAAGTTAGATGGGATAATCTACTCAAACTTCGATTGTGTGTAATTATATATGTGAAATGATAAAGCGATAGACGTATGAGGAAAATCAAAGCTCAACATGGCCTCTTAATACTACAACACGAAAGATATCAATTGTGTCTGAAAACATATGTTTTAAGCTAGGAACATGGCCCATTGAAATACAAGTGTACTGCAAACAATTTGCTTAGAAAAGCAAACTGACTTTATGACTTGGACAATTTATCAATTTTGTATCAATATCTAGAATATAAAATAATTATATTGTATGTAATCATCTTAAGCAAGTCAGTTCTTGCAAAACTAGAATAGAGCAACAAAGAAAATTCAACCAATCAGCAACATTTGCCTCCCCATTTTTACACTCAGAATACTTGACTCACTGAACTTTAAAGGTCGGCAAGTAAGAGATGACTTTACTGTATCAAGCAAATAGTTTGTATCTCCCAGATGAAGAACTTCAGAATATGGACTAGATATTTATGGCATGGCTATTACAAAAGACTTGGGGGCAAACCTGTCAGATCTATACTCCAGTAGTAAATTGTAAAGCTGCACATAGAACTCATTTAGATCGACATTCAATGCATCAAGATTATTCCTCATCACTTTGAATGCAACAATGCAGCACCGCAGACGTTCAGATACAGTTAAAGAATTCTCAGGGGAGCAAGCAGAGTCAATACCACTGCAGGCAAGCATTTTGAGGCAATTCATGAGATCACCCATAAAATCTAAGTCGATCAGATGAGAGAACTTCCCCAAGCCATTCAAGCATGGAGCAAGGAGTGGATGTAGTCCAAACCCACTACAAAAGGAGCCATTGTTCACTTTAGACCTGAAAAGAAGAAAAATAACAAAGTCAACTACCAGAAGACACTTGCACTGAAAATCAACATTGCATGGACTTACTTGATTGGGACATATGCCTCAACAGATATTGCATGGACCAGAAATACTTGATTTTTTAAATTTATTTATAAAATATAGAAAAAGGAGAGGGCTCAATCTCCATGATGATGTCTATACGTTCTACAGAGTAAAAAGTGTTCCACCCATCCTCCTCCAATAGTCAAATAACAGATTCTTGGGTGTTAAGGGGCATTGACCTAACCAAACCCAGCCCATTTGGTTAAGAGAATTCTACCGAACCTGACCCATTTATATTCTTTGGTGTTAAGTGACACTGACCCAACCGAACCCAGCCAATTTATTATACGGGTTATGAGAATTCTACCGAACCTGACCCATTTATATTCAGAGTGGTTCTGGTTGAACCCACCTATGTAAATTATTTTTGAAATCACCTCTAATTGGGCCTAATCAGGTATAATCATGTAAATTTGAAGCTAACTCAAAGCTAATCAAAGGCTTTATGGAAAGTTAACACCCTATCAAGTGGAGATAGTCAGGGAAAAAGTTCCAAGGTGGCGTTAAGGGGGCCAGTTTGAGAACTGCTAGCCCTCAGATCAATAAAATCTTTGCTGGCATAGTTTAGGAACCGAGATATTCACTGACCAATATTAAACAATATGGACCAAAACTTTGATAGCTCCAAATCCATCCTCCATCCTTAAATTTAATGAGCCAAAAATGTGTTAAATAGATTATGAAACAACTCAACAGGAAAGAAAACAATCAGAAATATCGGTGACAGGAAGAATAATTAAGTCCAAATTTTCCTGCAATTAGCTGTTTTAGACAGCAATAGCAAATGACAAAATAGAGATGTTTAGATTGCTTCAAAATCAAATATATGTCAGTTCAGACAACATGAAATTTAGTCCAAATACAAGAAGCCGAGTAGGTAGATTGGTCAGAGTGGAGATTTGAAGAAAAAAGATTGAACTGAAAATATATTCATGAGATATTCCGGGAGAAACAGATATCTCGGCTCAGTGGTATCTTGATACCCCCCAGAAGGGGGAAAAAAAAGAGGAAAAAACCTACTTTTGAAAATCTGGATCTATGCAAACGGTTTACACCTGCCAAGAAAAAATATTTTGTTCTGGTTCAACCCATAGTCACATATGAAAGAGCAATATTCAACCCCTTTCCCACAGGATCTGTTGCAGGAAAGGGATAATGTGCCACTTTGTCAATTATATCCTCTATGGCAATGGCAAACCAATTCTAAGAATTTCTCACACAAGTATTCAATTGGTTGATTGTCAATTATATCCTCTATGGCAATGGCAAACCAATTCTAAGAATTTCTCATACAAGTATTCAATTGGTTTGCATCCTATGTTTCCATGCAATTCACTTTCTACTAAAACTAGAACTATGAGCCATTTTATGGTAAAACCCCATATAGCAAAGAAAATATGCTCCTAATGATGCAGATCTGAAGGTCTACTCAAGAAGGAAGAAGAGGGTCAACCCTAGTGGCTGATTGGGTCGACCAGGTCTGGTTTAACGGCCCACGGTTTGGGCTACTGATGGGGTTATTAGTTACTTAATTAGTTTCTAATTTAGTTTCTATTTTCAGATCTTAAATTAGTTTCTAATTTCAGTTGTTTACAATTTCCAGTTTTAGTAACTACTTGTTAGTAGTTTAGTCAGTCAATAATTAGAAGCTTTGAGTTTCTATTTTGTAAACACTACCCCCTCATCATTATAAATAAAGAAGGGCTCATACCTAAGGCCCATGCCTTTTGAATTAAGAAAAAAGATGCTGCTGCTGCCGCTGGTCTCTGTTGAGGCTTTCCCTTGTGTTTGATCAAGGTCTCGGGTATGGTGTTTGATCCAAGCGACTCCTTGAGACGAGAAGTCCAGGAGGTCTCTCAAGTTTTATTACTCTTTTCTCAACTACTTCAAGTGTTATTCTCAGAGAGCTATTGCTGTTACAATCAGGTATTTATAATTTTAATTTCCTGCCCAGAATTCCTGAAACAGAGCCAATCAGCCTCTTCTGTTGGTACCAGTTCCAGCCATTAGCCGGCTCCCAAACTTTGCTCGATTGTTCCCCTGTACCCCGTTAAGAATCAGTCCAAAGTACGCCTGATTCTGCCCAGCCGTTAGAGAGATATTGGAAATCACCCCTATCTTTGTCTTCTAGGGCCTGCTGTGTCCAGAACTGAAACCGATGGGTTTATTTCAGTTTCTGTTGGTTATTAAACCTGTGACTCATATTATTCTGTTGATCTGAACTTGTTTGAAGTCTTATTCAGTTCCTGGTTTAGTCCTAAAGGTTACTGTTGACTTGATCTCTGTGATAGTGCCTCTTGAGATCGATAGCCTGCTGGATTGTTAGTTTGAGTTCTGATTTTCTAAATATTGTTGGGATTGGTTTGGTTGTTCTTTGGTTTACAAGTTCCTGTTGTTTGGGTCTAGTGTAACTTATTTTCAAATCTAGTCCTACATTACTTAACAGAAGGCATCACAAGCTAAAAGAACATGGAGACGATGTTAACATCAGGATGACCCAAAGGAAAAAAGCATTTAGAAAAACTTCATTATCTACAAATACAATGGCTATAGATTATTGCTTCCTTGCTTCCCCAAAATAAGCACAACTCCACTAGAAAACTGGCTACGGATAAGACGGTGCACAATATTTCAACTGTGAATGAATGGGCAAGGAAGTTCAGTTCGATAATTTACTACAGAAAGGGAAGTCTAAAAATAGGTAATATTGAAATATAATAATGGTTTTTGCAATTACCATTTTCCCTGGAAATAATACAAATGAAGTATCATGTACTGTCTTATCTGTAGCTAGATTTCTAGCAATAATAAATAATAAAAAATAAGATGTATTTACAATCATGCATTTCACTTGTTGACAGCCAACCAAGAAGGTCATGAGCTCCTTCAATTTACTCCATAAAAGACACACCTGGTTGCAGCTGGCTGCATTGCATGCTTCAAAATGCGAAAATATGTCTGAAACACAGCAGAGAGCATCTCTGACTGCATCCTCCTCTTATCTTGCAAATCTGGGATAAAAGAAGCTGCCTTGAAATCTGCATTGACCTACACGAAACATTGAGAGCCACTAACGAGGATGAAGAATATGAAGACCAAGGAACAAATAAGATGTTGATGACATTAAGGAAAGTGTACCTCCTCCCTTGTCTTAGCTAGCAATTCCTGCCTAGTTTTCTTTTTGTCACTGGCTTGCAATTGATTTGGATCTTCGGTGCTCCAGTTCCTCTTCTTCTTTTTCTTGTTTTTGACATTTTCTTCTTCCTTTTTTTCAGACCTCCTAAGATCCTCATCAAATGACAAGGATAAGAGAACCTGGTATGGTAAAATGTGAGAAAATAAAAACAAATGAAATTATTTTTCAACCTAATAGCTACGAAGTACAAGACTACTAGCATCAGCCTTTGATATTAACTACTAGTAGGAAGAATATGTACCAAATTTTGTACATTTGAAAGTTATATAAAAAAAAAAATTTGAGATAATTAGCATGGAATAAACACTAGCAATTGTGCAAAATACCAATAAATAATTCACGCAAATAAACTAAGCCACAACACTACTCCAGCAAATGTAGAATTTTTCAGCCAAGCTTTGTCAAAGGAAGTCCCAAATTGTAACGCACAAAGCTTTAGTTTTTCTACTTAGCAGACATGTAGGTGTTTGGCAGCAGGGAAAAGGGAGGAATTTCCATGGATAAGATTATCCATGATTTTAGAAGATAGCTTTCCAAAGAGAAAATTCCCCCATATAAAAAAACATAAATGCATCATTTTAGAATGTATTCTCCAAAGCTTGTCCACTACATTCCATACCTGGATTCTTTAGGCAGCGAGGAATGTTGTGAAATTAGCATACAACCAATTAATGAAAGTGAATGCAACAGAACCTTCTATAGCAGCGTAAATTGAGGGGCAGAAACAGCGTTGAGCACATTTTGACCATAACTTCCAAAGTCCAAAATAAAAACAGCTGAGAATCATGACTTTGCAATGCATGGCTCCCATGAATTAGAAAACCAAGGGAGGCTCAACTAGAACTCTTGAGCAAGATCCCAAAATATTCAGTATGTTGACCTAAACTCACCTCCTACCACCAGTGGGTAGAAGTTTGTTTTCTTGTTCTTATTTTTCTAACTATTTTATTTCTCCGGTTTCAATTTGCGGGCAGCCCCAAAGGAAGAAAAGAGCACAAAAGGACATCAGGACACCAATTCATCTACCCACTAGGGGTGAGATACAAGCTGATAATTACTTGTGCAGACCAGTGGATGTACTTTAGAAGCAATTTTGTCTCTGGTTTTCTGAAAAGAGAGTGAAATTTAGCCACACCCAATGAACCGACATGTGTCACTCCCTAGTGATACAAACACAAAGCATCTTGTATCAAAGGACTGCCTTAACACAGAGATTTAAAAAAAGAAGAAGAAGAAAAAGTATCATCTAGATTAATACTGGTCATCTGAAAGTGTGTTGAAATTAGAAAAATGAGGCTGTTGCAAAATTTGTGATTCGATGCAGCAAAACCAAATCCCAACAAAAAAAGAACCAAACTCATTATAAAGGTTGATGCAGATAAGTCACTTACTTAATGGGCTTATTTTATAGCAAATAAACCTGAGGTTGGGTTATGTATGTGTTGGGCCTTTGATCCCATGGGTTTTCTTTGTAATGGGTAACTTTAATCAGCTTAAATATGGGTAGAAAGTAGGAAAATATGATTTAATTCATTAGTTTAGTTAGAGTCTTGTTTTGAGTCTATTTCCTTTGTTATTTCAGTTTTCTAGTCAGTTGAGGTTTCCCAATTAGTTAAGGTTGGGTTAGGCCTTTCCTTTTTAGTGTTTGAGTAAATTCTGAGTTTTCTATATAAGTTTGTAAGGAGCTACAACATTGAGCACGAATTTATTAAGGAAAAAGAAAAGATGGCTTACGTTGTTGTGTTGTGGGATGCAGTTGGGTGAGATGCCTAAACCCGAGGGCTGAAATGCCCATTCACTAGTTCTTCTTCCCCCCTCTCAACCCTCCATCGAATTCCCTTCCTGTTCTTATTTTCCTTTTATTTGTTTGTTGTGAGAAAGTGTTTGAGAGCTAGAACCAAGCCTATTGGATGACATCTTCTCTATTTAGCCAGAATTTCAGATCCTGCCTGGGATTAGGATCACTTGTGATTCTAGTTCTACATTAAAGGTCCTTACAGAGTTACAGGTATGATATTGCTCAATATTTACTCAGATGAGGGGTTTTATTTTCCAATTAAAAGTGGTTGGGAAGGCATTTGATCAATGGCATGGTTCGAGATTTCGATTTCGACCTAGTTGAAACCAAAATATTTCAGATTTCGGTCAAAATTAGACCAAAACCCATTACATTTCGGTGGTCAAATGGCCATATTTTGGCCCAAAACTTCACGAAACCCTAATTAAGTATCTCTAAAATATTTCTACTTTTAGATTGTAAACTGAAATGATAGTTTGGCTTTGGACCCCAGATTGGTATTGTACTTTCTATGTTTCAATATCCTCTCTTACATAACCTATTCTACATATATTTTAGTACCATAAAACACAACATTCAATCAATGCAATTGAAATATGTACTAAGAAAGAAGAAACATTAAATAGTACACCAATGACAAAAGTGCCATCATAGACAATTAACAGGGATTGTTTATTTAAGCATGTTTACATATGTTTGAAGCATTAGATTGGAAAAAAGAACACTCAAAGAGGTATTTTGGATTTGGACCCTATGACATATGGTGGCCATGTCACCCTCTGCTTGAAGAATCTCTCTAAATCCATCAAAGCAGCCCTATAGGTGGAAATTTTGAAATTTGCCCAAATGATGCTTCAAATTCACCCAATGTTGAAGTGGATGCTTTACAGTTGACCAATAAGTCTTGATCTAGCATAATTAAGTCCGCGTAAAAAATTTTACGCATTGTGCAAACCTATCCATGTGTGAAGTCATGTTTATTTCGAAAATCAAAATTCCATGTAAATAACCAAGCAAAGGGCGAAAGGAAAAAGTAAGCAGCATCACAACTTATTCAAAAGAGCAGGTAATATCTCAGGTTTTGGTATAGGTCCTGTAGCCAGACCAGAGACAGCCAACCACCATCATCCTCTCCCCTCACCACCCTCCCCACCCAAAAAAAAAAAAAGACCAAGAAAGCAGTACCTCAATAGAATCAGGATGCATCTGGCAATCATGAATCTTCACATGGTCTGCAATCAATTGAACAGCTTCCACAGTTGCTTCACCTCCGTGCTTTCCCTCATTGGCAAAAAGTGATTTTATAGTTCCGCAGCATAGTTTCCTAAAGGAAGTGGAAACGTTTCAGTAAAATGGAAGAAATTAATTCTTTACTTAATAAAAATGAAACAATTCAAATGCTTTTGCACCCCCTTTCTTCCTCTTTTGAGATAAATAGCACAATTCACAAAAATAAATAGCACAATTCACAAACGCTCAGCAACTAGTAACTTAATACAGTTAATCACCAAGCATTTCAATTTAAAACAGAAAATTCAAGTAAAAATGGCAGAGTGAAGATGACGCCTGACGATAATTTGATAACATTAGATGCTAAGACGGTAAACAATAGACCAGGAGCTAAAAACATTTATACTACAGTTAAGGTGAAGAGAAATGATGGCCTTGCGTAACCAAATGATGTGAAGCAATATGACAATTTAAATGAAAGTTAGAGGTAATCCAAACTTACGAAGGAAAAGGTCATAATTAATTGAAGAGAAACTCTACAAAGGGATTCCCTGAGATCTCCAAGCTGTATCTGATGCAGGAGCACTTCCATCGATCGCCCAAACACGTTTGGGAACCCAGACCAAGAACCGGGTCCAATTGGAATTTTTGATTAGTAGGATATTAGTATTTTATTTATTTACTTATTTAGAATTACCTTGTAATCTTTCAGTTTGGCTAAAGTTTCATTACATTAGTATTTGATTCCATATAGGCTGGTTTATATAATTAGGAGATATTTATTTCTATTTCAGTTTTATCTCCTTCTCCCTCTCTCATCTCTTCTTCTCTCACCTTGTGTGACCCCTTCTTATTCTTCTTTATTTTCAATTCCTCTATTCTCTTGTTGGTAGCACCTCTGTTTCAGGGTACTTGCAGCAACCCATACGTTGAATCAATCTACATTGTAAGTGGAAAGGTTGGCCCGAGATCTCGGTCAATGGTAGGGCTTCCATTGGTGACTCAAACCCTAGAATATCATACCTGAAAGACCTTTCTGTCGTGAATCGCAGCGCAGCAACTATTGCTGGTTCCTGCTACTCCACCAACCCTAATTTGCAGACTTTCTTTTACTTTACTCCTTGCTCCTTGAGAGTTGAGAAGGTTTAGTGATTTGGATTTGGTAGGGCCAAGTGTTACGCAGCTATTCCTAGTTTTTCATGTGATTTTGGCTCTTGGAAGAGGGACTGGTTCGATTGCAAAGTTTTCTCCTTTGCCACTGCTGTACGTTGTCAGGAGGTTGAAGAAGACAACCTTTTATTCCCCACTTCCATGATTCCTACTTGCCTTAATTTATTCTTTTGTTTTCCTACGATGCCCTTTCCTTTACTTCTTATTCTCCCATGTCCATAAGTTAACCTCTACCCCCTACTTTACCCTTGTTAAAGAAATCCTAAATACCTTTATATCCATTTTCTTTCATCTTCACAAGAATCCTTTAAGATTTTGATTATATTTACAGTCATACCACTTCCCTTCGTAACTTCAGAATATTTACAGTACTGTCACTCCTTTCAATTGTGGAGCCGTTGTGTTAATTGGATGGACCCATAAGCGAACCGAATAGGGTTTTCGAACCTGGGTTCTGCATCAGTATCACTATTTTGCAGGAAAGCAAAACAAATATATAACAGAGATTATTAAGATGACTTTTACTTATTGATCTACAAATTTATAAAATCCAATGACCCAAGTGACTGTACAATGATATCTGTAAAAGGAAGTATAAATCAAAAGGAGGTCAATTAGAAAATCCTATTTAAGTCCGGGATTAAGCACTAATGCAAAATAACACTTTCAAAAACATGTGGACTTGATGCTATAGGGTATGATGTGTTAGTCTTGGTGGGTATACCTAATGCGAGAAGGATTTGAATTTAGGGGCTGGCCATTATGGTTTTACAGTTTTGGTAGATGTACCTTTTAAAAATAGGAATTGAATTTAGGAGCTGAGGAGTATAAATTTCTTATGTAAGATAAACGGAATCGAGTGTTGAAAAAATAAAACTTGGTATAAGTACAGGGCAAGCGCTAGATCAGAAAGTACACCGATGAATGGATTAAATCACCAAATATAGGATCTATGCTTGATGACCTCCACCTTCTTATTGAAGAAAACAGAGAACAGTAATTTGTACTTCATAAAGGCCTAGAGTCCTAGACTAAGACTACCATCTTTTCTAATCCACAATATGCAAAACTAAAGGCTTGATTCACATATACAAACAAACCAAAATATGACTAGAAGTGTCGAAGCTTTCACTAAATCCATAGCATGGAGTAGAAAAGTTTCAAATCTCATGCTGTAATTTAGACAATCAGTACTACTATTCTGATGCAGATACATCACCAAAAGGGGCTTGTTTTCTTAGGAATAAGTCTAGGTTTGGCCTAGTTGGGTTGTATACATATTGGGCCTTTGGTCCATGGGATTTTCAATGTAATAGGCCACTTTTATGGGCCTAAAGTAAGGTAATTAGGTTTTTGGGTTAGTTCAATTGAACCGGTTCTATGTTGGTTCAATATTTTTTCTGGTGAATAAAAAATTCATTACCAAGAGTGATGAAAAGGGGAGGGGGATATACAAGCCAAAGGGCAAAGAAAAGAAAAATCCATTTAAAGAAGGGGGCCAACCCTAAGGAGGGAAGGCCCCAAGAGGCAACAATGAGCATGTTCCTTGGGGTGTCAAGAAATATGCGATGACGAAGAAACCGAAGCTCAGAGCCAACCTCGAAGCAAATGGCCTTCCAAATCATGTCAAAAGAGCGGGACTTGGAAGTCACCCAGCTCGGGTTCTATTTGGTTGGAGGAATGAGGATCACCATGGGACCCACACTGAGAGTGTCGACTTTTCTTGGAGAAGTATTTGTTCAGTTTTGAATTTGAGAGCTACACAGGGGCCCCACCTAGACAGCCAACGCAGGAGGCTAGGGAGGATGCCAAATTGAGAATTCAGCCTTGTTGACTCCTTTTTTTATTTTTTTGCAAAGTAAACTTGCACCTTTATTTTTATGTCCTAAGTTGGTGGATTAGATTAGGATTCTTTTTAATATCTTTTCCCTATTTTATTGGATTTGATTAGGAATCTTTTTATTAGTAAATAAGAATAGGATTCTTATTCTATTGGTTTCTTACTTTGTTAGATATGACTAAGATTTAACTTTTTGCATTTATTAATTTGTAAGGCCTATGGCCAAGAAAATAGTTATTGAAAAAAATTAAAATTGAATGGTAACCACGGGCTCCTTCTCCATCGTGGAATCTCCCCCCCTCCCAATGTGAAGCTTCTACTCCCTCTTCTCTCTTTATTTCTCAGCACTAAGGTAAGACCACCCCACCACCCGCCCCATTTTTTCTCTCACCTTCTCGTCACTCTTCTCTTTCTCTGTCTCATATATCCCTGCCCAAATATTGAAACAGCATGATCCACATCCCCCCTTCAACAACTTCTATCGTCACCCCCTTTTATTTTCTCTTGACTTTAGCATTGGTTAATTGCATCTCTCGTTAATCAATTTTCTCTATATTGGATATTGTAGTCCAGTTATTAATGGCTTATTGGAGACAGGTATGGAATACAACTACAGAATATTGAAAGGTATGCATTCAATTTGATACTCTGCTGATCATGTTCCCACCCTCATATCCCCATTGATGTCTTGTTGAATCGATGTGTTTCGTTGTGGCTTCTTTTATTGATTATTGCTACAGTATTATTCTATTTTTAATCTTTATGTTTATCTGCATGTTGCTGCTCCTGTTCTCAACCTAATAATCCTAAACATTAAACCGTCCAAGTTTAGTCTACTAGTCAGTCCTTGTAGGAACCCTACCCTCTAGGTAATCCCCTACATCAGTCACAAATGGAGGAGCCAACAAAAGTCATATCCATTCAGATCCACGCTCTACCTAAAGGCAGAGGACTTCTTCTACCAGGCCAAGCAAAAGCAAAGAACAATTTTTTCCAAATAGAGGAGGAAAAAGGGCAGCTGAAAAAAATATGGTTAGTCTTCGATATCGTTCCACCAAAGGCAGCAAGCAGGGGGAATAGGGATATGGCAATTGCGCAAAAGGATTGGGTAGGAAGGCAGTTGGAGAGGGCTCTCCAAGCAATGAAACTGTGGTGAGGAATGAGACCCTTGAACAAAAAGATCTTGTGCCAAAAGGTCTGGGGGTGAGGGGAGAAGTTGAAGTTCCAAGCGGAGGAGGAGCTGAAAGAACCGGAAGGAGAAGGAGACCAATGATTTTGACTCCCTGTAAAGGGGGACAGGGGGGATGGGAGGAAGAGAGGCTCAGATGTGGGCGAGGGAGGGATGGTGAGAAGGGTTGCACAAGCCATTGGAAATGATAGACGCAATAGAGGAGTCTTTGAGAATACCCAAAGAGTAAACAAATCTAGCTCCAACCACGGAAAAAGGACATCAGAAGGGTGCTAATTGTCAAGCCAAAGGGAAGTGGAGAGGCCATCAAAGATGGACTGGATAGCTTTCAGAGATACGGGATGCAGGTTTAGGATTGGTTCAATTTAAGTTGTCTTTAATTATTTATTTCATTGTCATGAGTCCACATCAAACTTTAAGTCATCAGTTCAATTTAAGTAGTCTTTAATTAAATATTTCATTGTCACGAGTACAAATCAAACTTAAGTCATAGGCATGTTAGGACTTATGTTAAGACTTAAAGTTTGACTACGTTTTCAATTAATTTCCTTCTTTATTTCAGTTTCCTAGTTAGTCTAAGTTACCTTATTGGTTAAGGATAGGACTAGGCCTTTCCTTTTTAGTGTTTTGAGTCTTTTTCATATAATTTTGGAAGGGGCCCTAGCAATGTACACGAATTTAGATTAATGAAAGCTTAACTTGCTTATTCTCCATTGAAGATCTCTCATGTTTGATCAAGAAAAAAAATCCTTTTGTGTGATCAAGGAAAGGGATTGGTGTTTGATCCAATTGACACCTTGTAGTGAGAAGCCCGGGTTGACCATCTTCAACTTATGTTCTTTTTCTGCCATTGCTTTATTGGATTAATTTGCATGTTACATGTTTTTGAGATTCATGATGGAAGAATCTGTTCATCTTTTGATAAAGTTTCAAGATTCATGATTGAAGAACTCAATTCGACCTTCAGATTGATCTAACCAGCCGATTGTCAGATATTTGTGATTTCCTAAACCACCCTTTTCTCCATTAAATCACTTGTTTTGCACCTGAACCGATTCAGGATTTCGGCATTCTGTTTTGTTCTTATTATATAAGGCTAATATAGAATTGAATGTCTGATCTTAACCTAATTTCTATTTGCCAAAATTAATTGGTTAATGACTATTTTACCCCTGATCTAGGTTACTTTTTTAGTTGCTTATTTCTGGTTCTGTTTCATACCTATCTGAGAATCTATTAACTCAAGTTTCAGACTTAAGTTAGTATAGCATAGATCGACTTTCCCTACTGCTGTTTTGAAATTCTCTTTCTGACCTAATTACCCCTAGTCAGCTGGTGCTATTTGCTATCTTGAATTATGCTTGGAATTAAAGATCTTGTCTATTGGCTATTGCTTTTGAGCCTTCCAAATTCAGTACTACATTATATTCACTCAAATTTTAGCGGCAGTATAACAGTCCAAATCAACTATTCAGAAAGATCCCCTTTCAATCCATAGAGCAAGAGCCAAAATATAGAGGGAAAAAAATCAGAACCTTACTACATCATCTGGAGAGCTTATGTTCTTTATGACAGCAGCTAACAAGTTATCACTGAAGTTGAAGTGAGGAACTGCATCTAACAAAGCACAGATACAACGAACTGCAACATGTTGGAAAGAAGGCTGATTTTCTAGAGCTATCAGCTTCTGTAGGTATGCCTGAAATATTTAAATCAGATGAATATATTAGCTTGATCTATAACAGGGATCAACAAGAAAATAAAAATAAAGAACCAAGACTGCCAAAAACAGCAACCATCATTTCTTCAAATTAAACATGGTACAGGCAGTCATAATCAAGTATTAAAGTATTGGTATCGGTCGCCGTACCGGTTGGCCAAAATTAAGATACGTATTGGAGGGTATCGTATCAGAGATACGCTAAAGATACGCACATAAATGGATAGTAAGCATTTTTTTATACACTTTTGCATAAAAAAATAGTTTAAAAAATCTATATATAACATGTATCATGCATAAACACTAAATTGAGAGTATCACATTAAAAATTCAAGGTTTGTAGTTGTCCCATAAATGTAAAATCCTTGTTCTGAACCTTGATTTCCATTTTAGTTAGAGACAAAAAATGGTTGGCAGCAACTTTGGAACAATAACCCCTCAAAAAATCGTGTTTTTTTCTGAAAAATTACCCATCTTGGCCATCATATAACTGTAAAGCACCGTATCAGTATGTATCGGTCAATATGTACCGATACATACTGATATGCACCGAAACATTCCGATACATAACGAAACGTACATTTCACCTCAATTTTAAATTTTACAGAGTATCGGTACGTATCGATATGTATTGTATCATATCGGTGCGTATCGATATACATATCGATACAACAATATTTAAAATTTCCATGTATTGTATCAATAAGGGCCGATACGGTACAATACGTACCGATACTTTAAATCATGGTCATAATCTTTTTGACAACTGAAAATATTATATAACAGAAAAGGGAATTAACATAAAGCAGTTCAAACAAAACCCAACAGAATAAAATCCCACAAATGCTACCATGGATAATGGAACTGAATTTTACCAACAGGTATGCAGGCTGAAGCATCCACTAGAATGAAAGGTTAATGATTATATAACAAGTTAAAAGAAACCTTAAAAGAGAAAGAACATGTATGAAATTTTTTTCAGTTGCTTAGTAAGTTGCTTGCTGTGAGCATAGCTCAAAACGCCGAAATCTCAGAGAAATTTCACTGATTTCGACAAGGCCGAGACAAAAAGGAGGCGAATTAAGGGATCGACACAATTTCGATTGAAATTTCACTGATTTCGGTCCTCTTTGTTGTTTGTACCATGTACTTATATACTTGCAGACAGTATTGTATTGTTGGGAGATAGTTAATCAATATTATGTTTTCTTCTTTCATGGAGCATAATTTACTTGTTTTACATGCCTTTCCTGTCTTCTAGTACTAAAACAACGTCTAGAATAGGAAAAATATTACACAAGGTATACAATAAGGTTCGGCATATACTGCCAACCAAAGGTGCAAATCCACACCCCCACTTTGTGTGACTTTTCTTGAAATATACAGATTTATATATGTTTACATAGGCTAAAATAAGGTTTCCCTAACGTATTGGAGCTTAATATGGCCATTTGCCCCCTCCCTAGGAAATGGCCAACCGAAACATGCAGGCAAAAAAAATACGCTGTTTCAGTTGAGGTTTCGCTAAATTTACTCATTTTGGTCTGCCCGAAACAACCCAAAATACGAGTTTTCAAACTATGGCAGTGAAAGCTACAAAGAGTTAAAAAGGAAGTACAAAATGTCATGTCCAGCCAACCCTAATGCCTGCCAGTAATAACCAGCACTACTCACAGGATAGGCATTTTAGATCCAGTTTCACCATTATAGTCAATTAGTCATACATGTGCCATCAACAGCCACATGAAAGTTGTCCCTAGTTCGGATAACAATCTCAAGATTCGAACTGCCAACGAAACATAAGAGGTAGCAGAAGATGTTCAGCAGTAAAAGTGACCTCATGTCAGGAGATGGCTAAACATGTTCAGAAAATTATCCACTCAAGCGACACATGGAATCTTTCTCATGTAATAAAAAAATGTAAGGAGATGGCCAAGCATCAGTTGGGAAACTAACCACTCAATCAATACATGACATCCTGATCATGGAATCAAAATGTCATTTTAATTAAAGGTTAACCATCCCATAAAGAATCGAACCAAACCTTGTATGATGACAGAAGCGTCGACTCATGGAACCGCATCTTCCTAATAGCCTTAGAGACCTTCATCTCCTGCTCCTTTTCAGAGGGAAGCCTGATACGGTAGCTGTTGCAGATATGAAGCGACAGAAATGAGAAGACAGTATCAGATGAAACGGTGATTAGGGGGTCGCAGTGGACAGCGACCAAGTTCCCAAGAGTCGAGACAAAGCATATACCCAGGAATGATGTCCTTGAAAACAGCTAATAAGGATAGCAGCCCAAGTTTAACAATGTCTTGATCTTCGTCTTTAGAAATCTGCAACATCTCTTTAAGGGATTTAATATTTGACTCTGGATCAGCAAGCAGGGCCATTCCCAACTCTGCAAGTTTACTCTTTTTCCTCGCAAATAATTCTTCAGCAGAAAGGTCCTCTTTCACCTCAGCCTAAACACAGCAACGTAGGAAAACAAAGAAAGCTAAAATTTCATTGAAAAGGAACTAAGGAAGAGTTTTCAAAATGAAAAAAGAAAAATGATAACCAAACAAAAGAATCACAATAGGATTTCTTAACAGAGATCACTCACCTATCAGCCTCCAAATAGAAAACAAAAAAGCCATATTAAACACGTTTAAGGAAAATGTGAAACCTTAATTGTCGAAGAATTGATACAATACTTAACAGATATGAAAGCAACAGACATTTGCCTGATTAGCATAATATAAGAATTTAATCATGTCATATCAAGCAGGAAAAAAATTATAACATACATGTACAGGAATTACAAATATGAAAAGGATCCATTGAGTGGAAATGAAGGCAAATATCTTTAAAAAGAATTACAAGAAAATGAAAAAATTATATATTATATAGTTATAACAAAATGTCTGTTGGTCATGTGATGCTAATACCATACACCCAGACTACCTTAAACATAACATTCTGCATCATGAGCACTGGCCTGCCAAATCAGGCAACAGTTAAGAGATTAACAGAACACCCTAAGATAATTAAGAACAGATGGCCAACTGTTAGTAATACCAAGACAAAGACCTTAAGAAAATGGTGCCTACAGTGTCAATTGCTGAATTACGTCAATAGTTCAAGTTGTCAAGGCACCAAGCATGCTGAGGCAGTGACCAGGCATCTTGTGGCCTTGTTGCCTAGGCAGGCACCTAAGTAACACCTAGGCAAAGTACATTCAGGTTAGGGTCTTACATTCTACACTTCACCACTTACTTGGGAGTGTAGAGTATCTCAAGGGCATACCCAGTGCACAAGCTTCCACCATTGCAGGGTTTATGCAGCCTTACCCCCGCTTTGCGGAGTGGTTGTTTCCTGACTCAAACCTATGACCATTAATCACAAGGAAGCAACACTGCCGTTAACCAATAGTAAGATTCATAAAATTTATAGAAAAAAAAAATGTTGACGAATATGGCGTCACGCCTAGGTCAAAACCTCACCAAGGCACACAAGTTAATGCCCATTGTCTAGGCATCGCCTTGCGTAGCTAGGTGGGCGCCATATTCACCAAAATAAGGCAACCTCACACCTCGTACATCTACACACACCTTGTCACCTAGGTGTCACCTTGGCACTGACAACTATGAATTCTATCACCCAATACTTGATGGCACCCACGCCAGCATTCATCCACCTTATATGGGCTTGAGGCCCTAATAGGTAGTGCACCTTCACAGAATAGATTGATGCTGAACTTAGTCAAGCACAAAGCACCCATGACACATGAAACCATGCCAGGAAATTGAATTGAATCAATTGAGAGGAACAAGTCAAGCTAGTCCCTTCCGTTTCTAAAACAAGTCTAGTGTTTATATAATAATTATTAGTAACGGGTTGTAAGGTAAAGAAGAGGAAGGCAAAGAGTGGAACATTTCACAAATCAGTCTTCTGACAATGGAATTAACTGATCTGATGGAATCCCTGCCCTTACCTTCCCAAGAAAAATAACCAATTGCTTAGATAGAACGCTTTCCCTATATAGGCCTCAAGGAGAAACCATTTTGATGTTGCTGCTCTTCACCATCTGCTGAACTGTCTCAAACTTCGGAACGGGCATACCCCCAAGCAAAAGCAATCTAATAATGATAGAATCATCCAGAGTGCGTTTCTGGTTTCGGAATTGTGGCACTCAGTAATCCCTGAATTTGAGCGCATTTCTTCAATTTTTGCAGGGTTAATCAGTGTTACTTCAACTTCCAACACATGACTCTTTTCTCCAATATTTGATTGAGTTCTTAAATCAAGTTATTCAGCATTAGAAAATCTATTCTTCAGAACCACCAAACATTGGTGAAACCTTCTTTAATATTTTGGAAGGAGATCACAGACAACAATACAACGGGCAAGCCTGTGGCCTAAAAGTTAAGTTACACTATTGCAACATGTTAGTCAAAGGTTTCAAAAATCTTGGAAACAACCTCTCCTACAAAGCAGGGGGTAAGGCTGCATACATTCTCCCCCCCCCCCAAAGAACCTGCAGTGATGGGAGCCTCACTGGGTTGCTCTTTATCACAGACAACAATACAATCATAAAATCAGTAAGTGAAAATTACCAGCACTTCTGCTTGAGGGTTTTCCTGCACTTCATCTACATTAGCTAAATCCTTTGGTTTCTGCTTCGCTTCTTTCCTAATTTTCTTCTGCTTAGCCCTCTTTTCTGCTTTTGTAAGCTTCACTATGCCCTTATCCGTATCATCATTCTTATCTTCCATTGCAGTTTCTTCCTCCTTTGGTGCATCATCAGATTTTTTAGATTCCTTTGATGCTACATTTATTACAGAACCTCTGAGTCAGTATACAATTGTGCTCCGAAAATAATAAAGCACAGACAGACAGGCTAACATGTGAGATTTGGAGAAACAAATTATAACCTGTTCTGAAATAAAGTTTCCCATCTAATGTCTTGACAGGAAGGGCCTCCACCGGATCAACTTCTAGCTCATCTTCGTTAGTCTCTTTCTGGAAAGATTGCTTTCTTATCCGCTTCTCATATAAAGATTCTGGATCTTCATCTTTCTGATCAGCTACACGAGTCACGTGCCTTTAAAAGTACAATAAAATTGAATAAAACCACTAAAAATACATGACAGCATATTACAGATTGAAAATCATATAGTGAGAACTCTTAAGTCAAAATGCATTGCTTCAACAATCAAATTCACAACTGAATTCCAAATTTTTTCAGTCACACAACTCAATAATTCCTACTTCCAGCGTATTTAACAGAAAGCCCCACACAAAAGACCAGAAGCAAGCTGGCCAATAAGGTGCAACAACCAAAAGTCAATTTTCAACTAATTCATGGAGACTGTCAGTGATTTCGATCCAATACTAGCTGCGCCAACAATAATAACGATAACTAAACACAGTTTAGACGAAAAAATGAAAAAATCAATATATGAGAAAAAATATCAAGATTTTTGAACCTCGTAATCGATTGCGTATCTAGTCTTTTAAGAAATCCAGCGTACGCTCGATTCTTCTTCACGAACTGCACATCATCGTCGGAGACAACTATTTCGTCCTCTGCAACCTCTGGAGGTAGCTGAGGTGGGAGGATTACCTTCTTCTTCTTCCCCATTCGCAATGGAAGTTCGATTCAGAGCTAGGGTTTAAGGTCTGTAAGAACTGAGTGGCGATACTTTTTTTCTTCTTCTTCCCTTGGTGCTTTTAGTGCATCTCTATTTCGCCTCTGCTCTGGAGGCTAAAAATGTCTCGAACGTTAGGGCTGGGTTTTATTTACAGGAATCGGGATGGAATCGATCCCCCTGCCGATTCCGGTTCAGATCAGTTGGAATCGGCCGGAATTGGACCCAAGAAACCTAGAAACGGCTATTTGATCCGGAAACCCAGCTGTTCAGAGGAATCTAGGCAGGAATATTCCGATTTGAAACGGAGGAAAACGGGACCAATCCCGACCTTAGTTTAGTAATTACGTATATTTTTGCTGTATTCAAACGTTTAATTGTTGAATTTTTTTTTTGACGTATAAATCGTCAGATACAGAAAAATATGCATTTATTAAGCATGTCGAACTAAACATGCAATTTCTCGTATTATTTATTTTAATAATGCTTTTTTATTTAAAAAATAAAAACCCAAAATCTTTTCTCCTTTGAAAATTAAAACCTAGAGAGGAATGTAAGAATACTCCTTGTACACTTCTTACCCTAACATTTATTTCAATCAATTGTAAAGATCTTTAAAATTCTTTTTGGCTTAAAATCCTAGGTACATATATGTTTCATGGTAAACATAAATTTGTATTTTTGCTTACATAACGGCCGTATTAAACACACATTAAAAATATATATATAGTATCATTGGTACGCATTTTATTTTGTAGGATTTAAAAAAATATATATATTATTACCCTATGATCCGTTCAATTGTCGTCCATATTTGTTCCCATATTATTATTGTTCTGAAACTTACGAATTATGATGACTAGTTCCAATGTGAATCAGTCGATTCCCAAACAATTCAACAATTTTTGAAACCCTATTGTATGGTAAAAAGAAATCTTCACCCTCCAATGAATAAAATGATAGGGATCGCTACCACCTGAGTGAAAATAAATAAATAAAAACCCCTCTTCCTTGTTGGGTCCCGATTGACACTGAGAGGGAAGGTGAATCAGTGTGCCAAATATTTTTTTTATTTTTCAGTTGTACCCCTAATGTGGTAATCACTATTTGTACTTCAATAACACAGTTTACTGATGTTGCCCAGAGCTGTTATGTATACTATTGACCATTCTTACTGTTGCACGGAACTTACTCACATAACCTGTATTGCTGTCCAGAGCTGTCTCATAAACCTCACACGGTAATCACTGTCACATACATACACAGTCGTATGTACATCCACACTGCACCCCCAAGTGGTCAGATCTACCAGATGTACACACCCATTCTGCAGCCAAGCACTCTAATCTACAATATAAATACAAGCATTCACATCCACAATACAAGAAATACGTGCTTCGGCCAGTTGCCTACATGCATGGAGTAATGCCCACTGTTAGGTTCAACATGACTCAATACTAATTATGACTGCACCCACAGCTAAGGGAACACATTCCTAGTTTCCACCAATGACATACAATGGCTAGGTCTTCACCCTAGTTTTCTCAGAATGATCTGAGAGGTCGCACCCACCGTAAATAAGTTTAGGTAGTTGTAACTACCAAGGAACACATAGTCCATGTGTCCAGCACCCACTGAACACAAATAAAAAATAAAATTGGGCTTATAACAATGCCCTATAGTGAAGCATTCATACATGCAAATTTTCCCCAAATAGACTACAACTATCACTTAGGCATTTTGTCAAACATCTTGCTTACAATGATTTATAATAATAGAAATTTGACAAAAGTGAGGTTACCTTGGCAAAGAGTAATTGTCGAAGATGTAATAATGTCGATCTCCACTTGATGCGGACCACAACCACGTTGTCTCAGTGCCGCTAATGTTTCAACCCCGGTTGGCCCTTTTGTTTCTTGAAGCAACTCATAAGAACCAAATTCTAGGTTCTTCTTCTTCTTCTTTATTTTCTCCTTATCTTTACTTTTATGGAGCAACAATGGCATTCACATTCACACACACACTCCTCTCTCTCTCTCTCTTTCTCTCTCTCTCTCTCTCTCTCTCTCTCTCTCTCTCTCTCTCTCTCTTTCTAGTCTTCCTTGTAAATAAAGCTTTAATGGAAAAATAGTATTCTCAACAAGAACCATCAAACTCCATTAATTGAATTTGAAAAAATATTTCTTGAGAAGCATTCAAGAGACACACAAAGAGAGTGAAAAACTTTTTCTCTATTTTCCTCTTATTCTCTTCTCTTCTGTTTTCTTTTTCTTTCTCTTGGCAACAACCAATAGAGCTTGCTACCTTGGTTTCCAGCAGCTTCCTAAGCCTCTAATGGGGGATATGGATCAAGTGCAAGAGAATGGAAGTCTTTCATTCAAACCCTTAGCCTTCTACGAGTTTCAACTCATTTCTCCAACCACCTCAGCAACCCCTCTACATAATTTCTTCCCTCTGGTGTGTAGAGATCGGAGAGATAAAGAATCTCCAACTTGAATCATCCAAATCGGAGTTAAGATGAGGGAGATATGGCCATTTGAAGTTGGACCAACCAAAACACTCAAAATAGAATCTTTGGAGGTTGGCGTAGGATATGCTGGCAGTGCGCGCAATAGGGGCATAAATCTAACCGTATATCTCATCAAGGGAAACTCTCATTCTAGACTGTCCGCCACAAGATTTGAATAAGGGAGTCAACTGATAACATCATGCTTATGTCAGTGATTAGCTGACACTTTTTATTGTCCATTTTTTATTGGTTACTTTTTTCGAATTTTAAGGGAGCTTGTCTCCCACTCACAAAAGTAAAAGGCTTATCGACCATTGGATCCGAATCCTTCAAGATTGGCTTTAATCAGATCTCATGAGATCCTTTAGATCAAAATCATTTTAATACCTTCTATGCACGCGCGAAGTACCACAACATACCTTGATAAGGTGTAGCGCCAAAGCATCAAGGCTTATGCACCTAACCAATCAAATTCCATGCTCAAACATCTATTTTATCCATATCAGCGCAAAATCTCAGCAGCCTTTGGATGGGCATCAAGCCTACGTGGTCAAATATGAACCATCCATTTCACTTCTCTTTACTCCTCTTTATTACAATCAAGCCCCTGCCTTCATATATTTCAGTGCTTAAAGACCCCCTGCAACTCAGACCTTCAAAATCTTGAAATTACATAGAAGCCCTTCAAATTTCAAAAATAAATTCCAAAAAATCCACCCAACATCGAGAGCAACTGATGAATTTTCGGTTTTGATTTTCGAACTGGCTTCATAGAAACACATAAATTTTTCATACGATATCCAATCGAGATGAAACGAAGTGCGTTGGAACGGTGACTGGACACTCTAGGACTTTCCAGAAGACTCAATCATCTGAATTAACCATATAAAAAGACCAAAATGCCCCTAGAATTTTTTAATGATGCATCTTTCTCATACAGAATTGGAACGCGATGAAATCAGAACGGTTGGAAAGATCGAATTTTTGTTGTATCGTTTACATGGAGAACACTTCCTTTAAAAAATTCATCTTCAATGTCGAAACTATTCTCGACTACCACAAATGCTATAACTTCTTCATACGGTATCAGAATGTGACAAAATCAGATGCACTGGACTAGATAAATTATAATCTATCTTTTTCATAAAGAAACAATCTTCCAAAAATATCATTTTCACTGTTGAAAATGCCCTCGAGCGTAAATAGGTCAATTTTATCAGTTTTGACCCAGAAATCCACACCACATATTAAGGATGTATCAAACCACTCCATGCATACCAAGTGGCTCTATTATCTCATTGGTGACATTGAACACTGCCATGTCATCATTTTCATCCACATCACCCAAATTGACTACGTCATCCTGCCACGTGGCCGGGTTGGCAACAAGGACAACCATACAACAACAATCTCCCCCTTTGGAGTTGTTGGCAACCACTTCATCACTAATACACTCTAAAGCTCTGATGAATAACTTTCTCCCCCTTTGACAACAAGTATAAAGGGTGGAACCAATGGACTCCCCCTAAGTCCAATATGGGGGTAGCAACATCAAGCAACTTGCTCCCCCTCTTTCAATGTCCCTAGTGCTTGGGAAGAAACACCACTCATAGTTTATGTCTGAGGGACTCAAACTGATATTTGGGAAGTGGTTTAGTAAAGATATCAGCCACTTGCTCTGTTGTGGAAATAAACTCCATCCTTACTTCGCCTTCCATCACCTTATCTCTTAAGAAATGATACCGGATAGCAATGTACTTCGTTCTAAAATGCATCTCTAGGTTCTTGGAGATGTTGATAGCACTAGTATTGTCACAATATAGTGGCACTTCCTGCTCAACCTCTACACTCATATCCTTCAACATTTACTTCATCCACAACACTTGTGTACAACAAGATGTGGCTGCAATGTATTCTGTCTCTGCAGTTGAAAGAGAGAATGACTCTTGCTTCTTACTGTGTCATGCCACCAAGCTGCTTCTTAGATAGAATGCACCGCCACTGGTACTCTTCTTGTCATCTACACATCCGGGCCAATCTGCATCTGAAAAAGCTGACAAACTAAAGCTCTTGACTTACTGATGCCATAACCCAAACTCACTAGTCCCTTTCAGATATCTGAAAATTCTTTTCACTACTGCCACGTGTGTCTCTTTTGGTCTTGCTTGAAATCTGGCGACCATGCACACAGCTTATAAGATGTCAGGCCTACTAGCTGTCAGATATAATAAGCTACCAATCATGGACCTATACAAGGTGTGGTCAACTAATGGAGAGTCATCTTCCTTGCTCAACTTACACCAGTCATCATAGGTGTATTGATTTGCTTGTAATCCTTCATAGTGAATCTCTTCAACATCTCCCTCATACACTTGGACTGAGATATGAAGATACCTTCCTTCTTTTAATTGATCTACAAACCCAAGAAAAATGATAGTTCACCCAACATGGACATCTCAAACTCATCTTGCATCCTCATTGCAAAATCTTTGCACAACTCACTGTGACCCCCAAAGATGATGTCATCTACATACACAACCACCACAAGCTGACTACTTTCTTCAGTTCTAATATAGAGATTACTGTCCACTAGGCATTTCTTGAAACCCAACTTGCACAAGTAAGAGTCCAGTTTAGAGTTTTATGCCTTTGGAGTTTATTTCAAATCGTACAAGGCCTTTTTCAATCTGCAACACAAGAGTGTGGTCCTCATTCAGCTAAAATTCATCAGATTGCTCTATATAAACCTCCTCTTCCAAGTTTCTATTCAGAATAATTGATTTGAGATCCATATGATAGACCTTGAAAAATTCATGGACGAACAAAGCCAAGAACATTCTAATAGTCTCAAGTCTTACCACTAGAGTAAAATTTCCTTCAAAATCAATGCATCAACTTCATAACTCTCCCTCTTTGACTTTAGTATCTAAGAACTATAACATCTTTCTCTAAAAGCAATCTCTCCCAGTGTGGGATACAAGCATCTATAGGAGTGCCCATACGAATCTTTCTGATCCTACAGATGTGAGAGTTCAAACTACATAGGAGTGTCCATACGCATCTTCCCTATTTTATGAGTTGAAATCTCAATTACTCAGCTGACCTCATGTCTACTTCAACACTGCTAATTAGATAAGTGTTGCCTCAACTGGATATACATCATCAACAACAAATTACAGTACACAACTGCTCAACTCACCAGTTTCCTGTCATAAATCTCTGCATCCAGTCAACATATCATTCTCTCTGTCATTAGTGCTAAAATATTTAACTGTGTCAAAGTCAAACAATCACCATGATCACACAAAACTGCACTCTGACAACTACCATTGAGATTGATACCAACTGAATCTTTGACCCATACTGATGCATACAAAAGCTAATTGTTGGATGTCATACTCACAACTGCATATCTCTGACCATCACTGACATCCTCAACTATTCTGCCCTCTGACTGACACTGAATTACTCATCTGGTGATTGCTCCATCAAGATGCAAATACTCAAGAGAACTACACTAAGTTTCAACTACTGTCCCTAATCCAAGCACTATTGCAAGAACTTTACTGTCATAATCTGAGTCCTGCTAGAGGCACTAATATCCATCTAGTGAGCTCCCCCATTCTTGTGCACCTGAGTACACCTAGTGCACATATACCTTGTCTAGGTGGTGTGGGGGTGGTGACTGTGACTGCACACACCTCTATGTGCTTCTCTATCCAAACTAACTGACCATTTACCTTGGTCTTATGCATTTGCTTCTCCCCAGGAACTTTCCTACTACTCTGTTTTCCTTTTTGCTCACTTATTGTCTTCTTTAGTCTTTGTCTCTGTCCAATCAACCCAATTGTAGACCTCTCTGTTACCTTCCCAATTGATGGTCTTCCCTTTTTGAATCTCTCCTGCACAACTGTAGAACTGACATCTCCCTTTGTTTTCTAGATTTTGTTTACTGTTGTCTCGGTCTTTTGTATATCCTTCACTTTTCATACACTATACAAAGCCACCTGAGACTCACCACTAAATTGTGACTGATGCTTTTTAGATTGTCTTTCATTGACTTGCTTTCTACAACCACTTTTTAATTTTTTTGTTCTAGAGATCTGATAGTCTCTCTCCTCTTGTACAAGCTGAGGGGAGAGCACTACCTCGCAATGCTTGGCCCAATGTCCATGATGGTAGCATCTAAGACATTCTACTAGTTGTTTACCTAGTGGTGCTATGGGAATCCTCCCTTCATAGCTGGAATCTAATCTATATATACACTTTGCTCTCCTATGCTCATACCCACTGCACCTGTGGCAATATCCATGAAAATATGACTGCATCATTGGTAACTGCCTATGCAAGTTGGGTGAAGCAGTATGTCTGTTAGTGGGAGCCATCTGACACTGCCTAGGAATCATCTGCATAGGCCTCTGATAATTGAACTTGTTGAACCTGCCATGCTCAACTGGTCTCTGCTGGTAAACTCTGTCATAACCACCAACTCTGATTGTGTTCCCTGTTTGGACTGTTTGTTTGCCTTTACCTCTACTTTTTGTATCTTGTGGACTGCCTCTACATTGTGCCTGATGTGTAGGAGATCTCATCTCACTATTATGTTTCTTCTCTCTCTTTCTCTGTCTCCTCTGAGCTCTCTTCTGTGTTTTTCCTGTAGTCTATCTCTATGGTCTGATCTCAATTGTCTCTATAGCTTTCTCTGATGACTCACCCTGCTCTGTTATAGAACCAAAGCTAATGATGGGTAGTCTCTGACATTCTATAGACTGAGTTAGATGTCTATCCATCTCTGCAACTACAGGTGGAGTGGCTGAATGTCTCCTCTGCAACTCAACCAACTGTGTTTATAGTGAAATAATCTCTGCTTCTAATTCTTTGTTTAACTTCTTAAAATCATTTGAAATTTTATTACCTTTTTTAAGCACTCGAGATTGCACATCTATTTTCTCTCTTAAGGCTAAGTTCTCTGACTCAAGCCTAGTACACACCTCACTTTGCTTTCTCAGTTGATCTTCAATAGATTTTATAACCTGAGAGTGATTTTTGGACTCCATCATCTGTGGGATACAAAAAGCATCAAGCTCTGACAATTGTGCTCTCAACATGGTGACTACCTCTTCAATGATTCTACATCTCTCATCTCTATTGATGACTTGTGTTTCTAATGCCTCAATAATGAAGTTGCACTCCTTCATATGTGTTTTCAAATCAATGCTGATCTCATCCTAAGTTATAGTAATATGTGCATCAACACACTCAGATCCACTAGTGTAGCACTCATCTGAACATCTGATTTCAACCTCTAATGTGGACTCTGATATAGCTAGCTCACCTTCATATAAGTTGTGTAATCTCGCCCACATCATCTTAGTTGATATGCATGAATTGACTTTGACACTCACACTGTCTGTTAATCCATCCAAAATGATCTCTCTAACCCTAGAGTTAATACTAGAGTCTACGCTCCCATTAGCCACTGCACTCCATAGATCATATCCTAATGAACCAATATGCGACTTCATCAACTTCCTCTAAAAGATAAAATCTGATTCATTAAAAATAGAAGCTCCAGAAGTAGACTTACTGAACCAAACACCTGATGCCATCTTCAAGCAACCGGATCACTCTAAGTTGTTTAAGCTGCCTCTAGAGCCCTAGCTATGATACCAATTATTGGGTCCCGATTGACATTGAGAGGGGGGGTGAATCATTGTGCCAAATATTTTTTTTAATTTTTCAGCTGTACCCCTGATGTGGCAATCACTATTTGCACATCAATAGCACAGTTTACTGATGCTGCCCAAAGATGTTATGTATACTATTGACTATTCTTACTGTTGCACAGAACTTACTCACATAACCTGTATTGCTGCCTAAGCTATCTAATAAACCTCACACGGTAATCATTGTCACATACATACACAACCGTATACACATCCACACTACACCATCAAGTGGTCAGGTCTACCAGATGTACACACCCATTCTGTAGCCAAGCACTCCAATCCACACTATAAATACTAGCATACACATCCACAACATAAGAAATACGTGCTTCGGCCAGTTCCCTATATGTACGGAGTAATGCCCACTATTGGGCTCAGTATTTACTCAATACTAATTATGACTGCACCCACAGTCAAGGGAACACGCTCCCAGTTTCCGCCAATGACATATAATGGCTAGGTCTTCACCCTAGTTTTCTCAGAATGATCTGAGAGGC
This sequence comes from Macadamia integrifolia, assembly GCF_013358625.1. NCBI lineage: Eukaryota > Viridiplantae > Streptophyta > Magnoliopsida > Proteales > Proteaceae > Macadamia > Macadamia integrifolia. Next base: position 68,441 of record NW_024868161.1, read on the forward strand.
CGCACCCACGGCAAATAGGTTTAGGTAGTTGTAACTACCGAGGAACACATAGTCCCTGTGTCTAGCACCGACTGAATATAAATAAAAAATAAAGTTGGGCTTACAACAATGCCCTATAGTGAAGCACTCATACATACAAATTTCTTCCAAATAAACTACAAACTATCACTTAGGCATTTTATCAAACATCTTGCCTACAATGATCTATAATAATAGAAATTTGGCAAAAGTGAGGTTACCTTGGCAAGGAGTAACCGTTGGAGATGTAATAATATCAATCTCCAATTGATGTGAACCACAACCACGTTGTTTCGGTGCCGCCAATGCTTCAACCCCGGTTGGCACTTTGGTTTCTTGAAGTAACTCACAAGAACCAAATTCTAGGTTCTTCTTCTTTCTTTTCTCCTTATCTTTACTTTGATGGAGCAACGATGGCATTCGCATTCACACACACACTCCTCTCTCTCTCTACTTCTCCTCTTCAGTCTTCCTTGTAAATAAAGCTTTAATAGAAAAATAGTATTCTCAACAAGAACCATCAAACTCCATTAATTGGATTTGAGAAAATCTTTCTTGAGAGGCATTCAAGACACACACAAAGAGAGTGAAAAACTTCTTCTCTATTTCCCTCTTCTTCTCTTCTCTTCCATTTTCTTTTTCTTTCTCTTGGCAACAACCAATAGAGCTTGCTACCTTGGTTTCCAGCAGCTTCCTAAGCCTTTAATGGGGGTTATGGACCAAGTGCAAGAGAATGGAAGTCTTTCATTCAAACCCTTAGCCTTCCATGATCTTCAACTAATTTTTTCGAACACCTCAGCAACCCCTCTACCTGATTTCTTCCCTCTGATGTGTGGAGCTCGGAGAGATAAAGAATCTCCAACTTGAATCACCCAAATCAAAGTTAAGATGAGGGAGATATGGCCATCTGAAGTTGGACTAACCAAAACACTCAAATAGAATCTTCGGAGGTTGGCGTAGGATACTCGGGCAGCGATCGGAAAAGGGGCGTAAATTTGACCGTATATCTCATCAAAGGGAATCTCTTAATCTAGACCATTCGATTAAAATAACGAATAGTAAATCTCAGCCACAAGATTTGAATAAGGAAGTTAACTGATGACGTTATGCTGAAGTCAGCAGTCAGCTGTCACTTTTTGTTATCGATTTTTGATTGGTTACTTTTTTCCAGATTTTAAGGGAACTTGTCTCCCACTCACAAAAGTGAAAGGCTTATCAATCATTGGATCCGAATCCTTCAAGATTGGCTTTAATCAGATCTCATGAGATCCTTTAGATTAGAATCTTTTTAATACCTTCTATGTACGCGCGAAGTACCACAACAAACCTTGATAAGGTGTAGCGCCAGAGCATCAAAGCTTATGCACCTAACCAATCAAATTCCATGCTCAAGCATCTATCTTATCCATGTCAGTGCAAAATCTCAGCAGCCTTTGGATGGGCATCAAGCCTACGCGGTCGAATTTGGACCATCCATTTCATTTCCCTTTACTCCTTTTTATTACAATCAAGCCCATGCCTTCATATATTTCAGTGCTTAAAGACCCCCTGCAACTCAGACCTTCAAAATATTGAAATTACATAGAAGCCCTTCAAATTTCAAAATTAAATTCCGAAAAATCCACCCAACACTGAGAGCAACTGATGAATTTTCGGCTTGGATTTTTGAATCAGCTTCATAGAAACATATATAAATTTTTCATACGATATCCAATCAAGATGAAACGAAGTGCGTTGGAACGGTGACTGGATACTCTACGACTTTCCAGAAGGCCTGATCATCTGAATCTCGCATATAAAAGATAAAAATGCCCTTAAACATTTTTAATGACGCATCTTTCTCATACGGAATCGGAACGCGATGAAATCAGAACCATTGGAAAGATCGAATTTTTTTCGTATCGTTACATGGAGAACACTTCCTTTAAAAAATTCATCTTCAATTTCAAAACTACCCTCGACTGCCACAAATGTCATAATTTCTTCATATAGTATCGGAATGCGACAAAATCAGATGCATTGGATTAGATAAATTATAATCTATCTTTTTTATGAAGAAATAATCTTCAAAAAATGTCATTTTCATTGTCAAAAATGCTCCCAAGCATAAATAGGTCAATTTTACCAGTTTTGACCCAGAAACCCGCACCACATATTAAGGATGTATCAAACCACTTCATGAATACCAAGTGGTTCTGTTATCTCATTGGTGACACTGGATACTGTCATATCATCATCTTCATTCACATCACCCAAACTGGTCACGTCATCACTGCCACGTGGTCGGGTTGCCAACAAGGACAACCATACAACAACATTCCTAACTACACCTGGTGCAATGAGCATCTGGTGGCTAGGAGCACCTTGAGGTGTACGCTTTAGTGCTCACAACCACCGCATGCTAATGACACCCAATGGCCATGCAGAGAATCCGGGCTTCACCTAAGTACAATTTGTTACTAATGAGGGGGTGGAGATCAAATCATTCAGGGATGTATATAACAAGGGGAGAGAGTGTGAGACCCACATGTGGGATGTGAGACAAGATGCATTGGAATCACCCGCATTTTGGGTTTATCTTTCCTTTTTCTTTTGTTGGTAAGCTTATCTTTCTTTACAAATATTTGTTTTTTGAGCATTCAAGATAGGCATCATTTTTTTTCACAAGTGCCATTGGAGGCGCTAACTCGTACGAGTTAGCTTTGAACAAGTCATTGTGGTTCATGGTTAGTTAATGTGAATGGCAAAAAAATTATTTGGTACCAAGTAGGTGTGAAACACGACCATGTTTTGTTAACCCTAACCTAACCTTGAGTCCTCTTAACTCAACCCAAGTCCAACTCGGCCTTGAGGTCAGGTTGAGATATTTCAACCTAGGTCCTGACTAGGGGTGAAATAGGGCCAGGTTGGGCCAGTTTCTTGAAACCCTAACCCAAATCTATATCCTCAAAATTCAATCCAAGCCCAACCCAACCCATCCCTAATTGACCCTGTCAGGGCCTGTTTGGGTCGGGCTGGGCTAGGTTGGATTGACCTTGACTTCTGCAATGTTTGAATTAACCTTGATTGACCTACTTTTTCCATTCATATCTTATACATTAAAAAATTATACAAAAAATAAAATACCAATAGGAACCCTAAATTCTAATATAAAAATTCATGGTTAAATTTTGGGTCGGCTTGGACCGGGCTAAGGCCTCAACCTGAGCCCAACCCAACTTTGACCCAGGATTGGGGTTTTTCAACCCTAACCTGCCTCAGGGTTAAAAAACTTGGCCCAAGCCCTGTTCGGGCTCAGGGCGGGTTCAGTTTATCAAGGCCAAACTTTCACCCCTAATCCAGATAACATTGAGCTCAGCCCCATCTACCACAACCCTGATTGACCCTGATTAGGCTAGGCTGTGCGGGGCTAGGTTAGCCTTCATTGGCCCTAATTGACCCTAACTTTTTCTAGCGACGGGTTGGCCTAATTGACATTTTCTAGCCCCCCTAGACAAGATTCAAAATATGCAATACCAACTTACGAGCCTATTATTTCTAACATTAAAAATAAAAGGAAAATTTACATCCACCTCCCGTAGTGTTTTGTTTATTACATTTAAATCCACTCAAACTAACACCGTGAGAGACTTGTTAATTTTTAAATAAAAAGATTTAATTACCCTTCTAGTCATTCTAAAAAAAAAAAAAAAAAAAAAAAGAACCCAAGGACTAATTTTGGAACCCTAGCTCCCAGCCCCTGAGAGCGGATCATCTGCTCGTACGAGCAGATGATTTAAATTGGTCTTACAGTTTAAAGATGCCATGTGTCCAACCTCCTTACGGAGGTAATGTTCCGTTAATTTATTTATTCAAAATTTTACATCTTTTTTTATTTTCCCTATTTTTAAGGAATTCCAAATTATTCAGATTTTATTAACCTATTTTATCTCCTTTATGTAGGGGGAGTTTCAAATCGTGGATATGTATCCCATTTTTTTTTTAATCTTCCACATATCTCCTTTATCTTCCACATCTCTTTATATTATAGTAATCTGACTCATTAACCTTCTACCAAAAAAAAAAAAAATCCGACTCATTAACCCGTCTCCCCTCATTTATCCCACTTTAATTGGAATTAAAATTGGAATTGGAATTGAACGTTAGAAAAACAATCTCTTAAGATAAATCATTACCGATTAATTTATTTATTCAAAATTTTACATCTTCTTTTGTTTTCCCTATTTTTGAGGAATTCCAAATTATTCAGATTTTATTAGCCTTTATTATCTCAGGGGGAGCTTTAAATCGTGGATATCTTCCACGTCTCTCTCTCTCTCTCTCTCTCTCTCATTAGGATTCTCAACCATCACTTTATTGATCATGTGTGAGTACATATATGGCTGATGGCTGAAAACCATTACAAGCTTGAGTATAGTAATCGAACTCATCAATCCATCTGGTTCTAATTTCGATAAGGATCAATTTTTTTTTTTTTTTTAGAAATTTGGATCAGCTAAATCGCAGCTTGAAGTGTGGGGATTGCCTCACATTGGTCTCCACTTGATTTGGAATTGGAGGTTGTATTAAGGTTTTATGTATATTCTTATATTCTTTATTTTGGTAGATATATTCGTAAATTCTAATTTAAGTTAAACTATTATTATTTTTCTTTTATTATACTTTTTATTCATAAGAATTGACAATGAGTGATCTAATTCCTCTTCAAGAAGATTTTGCGTACCTTTAGCCAATTCTTTTCTCGCATTTCTTATGCTTCATTGTAGATGATCTTCACCCATAGAGACAATGATCAGCATGCACTCAAACATGCACATAATCTGCTACTCCATTGGAAATTTTTTATTACTAACAGGATTGAAATTGGAGAAAACGACAAAAAACAATACTCCAATTACTAAAAAGGTTTGAAATTGAAGAAAAACGAAGAGAGAGAGAGAGAGAGAGAGAGAGAGAGAGAGAGAGAGAGAGAGAGAGAGAGAGAGAGAGAGAGAGAGAGAGAGAGAGAGAGAGAGAGAGGATACTACTCCATTTGAAAATTTTGGAGATAAAATTGAAACAAATATATATTTACTTTTATATATATATATATATATATTTAACTAATGAAAATCGGTAATGGTTTATCTTAAGATATTGTTTTTCTAACGTTCAATTCCAATTAAAGTGGGATAAATGAGATGAGATGGGTTAATGAGTCGGATTACTATAATATAAAGAGACGTGGAAGATAAAAAAAGGAGATATGTGGAAGATAAAGAAAAAAAAAATGAGATAATTGAATACATATCCACGATTTGAAACTCCCCCTAAATAAAGGAGATAAAATAGGTTAATAAAATCTGAATAATTTGGAATTCCTTAAAAATAGGAAAAACAAAAAAAGATGTAAAATTTTGAATAAATAAATTAATCTGTAATGGTTTATCTTAAGAGATTGTTTTTCTAACGTTCAATTCTAATTCCAATTCCAATTCTAATTCCAATTAAAGTGGGATAAATGAGGGGAGATGGGTTAATGAGTGGGATTTTTTTTTTTTTGGGTAGAAGGTTAATGAGTCGGATTACTAGAATATAAAGAGACGTGGAAGATAAAAAAGGAGATACGTGGAAGATAAAAAAGGATATATGTGGAAGATAAAAAAAAATGAGATAATTGGGATACATATCCACGATTTGAAGCTCTCCCTAAATAAAGGAGATAAAATAGGTTAATAAAATCTGAATAATTTGGAATTCCTTAAAAATAGGAAAAACAAATAAAGATGTAAAATTTTGAATAAATAACGATGGAACGTTATCTCCGTAAGGATGTTGGACACATGGCATCCTTAAACTGTAAGACCAGTTTAAATCATCTGCTCGTACGATCAGATGATCCGCTCTCCCGGCCTCTACCCCGCTTCTTCTTCTCTGTCTCCGTTTCTGATCTATATGGGCGGCGGCCGGTGAGCCACCTTTTTGTTTAGCAAGTTAAGATGTGATGAAAAATTACCCATATTATATTCTTGGAGACGAGGCAAGCACCTTACAAAGGAAGAAGAAGAGGCACCGTCACCGGTGCCTTCACAGTTGTGCAACTACAATCTACAGAGCTCGGTGCAGCTCACCACAGCCAACTGAAGCCGTGATCGCCAGCCTTGATTCCGAACAAGCAGAGGCTTTCAAGATGAACTCATGAGCTTCTTCAAGTAGACCAGCCCGGCTTAGTAGATCCACCATACAACCATTGTTCAATCTCGGGTGTAATCCTGTAATCGCTAATCATGCCGGCAAAGAACTTGCGACCTTCATTTATCAAACCCATGTGACTACAAGCATGTAGAAGGCCTACGAAGGTGACTGCATTGGGCTTGAGGCCTAGTTGGGTCATTCTGAAGAAGAGGCTCAGGGCTTCCTCGCCCTGGCCGTGCATTGCAAGCCCACCAATCATGGCTGGCCAAGACACCACTGTTCGTTCCTCCATCTCATTGAAGACTCTGTGTGCATCGTCATGGCATCCACAATTGATGTACATGTCAATCAAAGTGTTGCAGACGCGAACATTCCTCTTGAATCCACATCTGTTTGAGTACTGATGAACCCTTTTTACCCAAATCCAATGCACCCAAATCAGCACAAGCTGCCAGAAGAGCCACAATTGTCACCTCATTGGGTTTGAACCCAGCCTCTTCCATCTGCATGAAATAATCAATTGCCTTCTTCGGCTTACCACACTGGGTATAACCTACAATCATTGACGTCCACGACCTCACATTTTTCTCAGGCATTTTATCGAACAATTCTTCGACCTCATCAACCTGTCCATGTTTTGTCAACTGGGTAATCATGATATTCCACGTTACAATATCTCTCTCCGTCATTTTCTCGAACAGCCGCGAGCATCATCCATTGAACCAGAGCTGGCATACATATGAACTATTGTATTTTGCAGGAATAGATCTGATTGGAACCCAAGTTTCACAACCAACCCATGTGCGTTTCTACCGTTCAAGAGATCCGATAAGAGCGAACAAGCTTTATGAAGCGTGCAAAAGTGAAATACACACAGAGGAGAAAGAGAGAGAGCAATTGCTACCTGGAGATCGCCTGATTGAAGATATTCTCCTCGCAGTTCGCCGGAGATGATAGGTTCGTACATGACGTTACCAGAGAGAAAATGGGTGACATGGAAGATGGCGTTCGTGTTGAGAGGGTAAAATGATCAAACCACATTAACGAATGGTAATATGGGCATTAAATAAAATTTGGTGTGACTTAGGGTTTCACTCATAGAACGTCTGTTGGTTTTTTGGGTTTGAATATAAAAGACGAAACTAGAGGGCATGATGTAATTGGGGCAAAGGCTAGGGGTGATAGATGTAAATTTTTCAAAATAAAATAAAATTGTAAGCCCATTGTAATTCTCAGAATTCAATTTTACTCTAATACAATATTATGTGGGTCCCATCTAAGTCAAAACTACTGTTTGGGATACTTGAAGGTCTAAATTTAATATTTGGACTCTCCAATGGGCCCAACACAAATAAATGCATAATCGGGCCTTGAGATAATAATTTCTCAAATTATCAATTATTAGAGGTTTTAAGTTTATGGAGGGTTTTAGGGCTGGTAATTCAACCATTAGGTCGCCATTGGTTGCACTAGAATTTATTGGGTTTAAAATAAGAGTGTAAGTTTAGCCCCAAGAGCCTAAACCTGCCTCGAAGCCTGTCTAACTTGGTTATGGACCCGGTTATGAGTGTCAACCCAGCCCAGCCGAGCTCGATCCAACCCTGATCAGGATTGGGTTGGGCCTGAGTTGAGACCTAGACCCAGTTCGGCGCAGTCCAACCCAGCCCAGCCCAGCCCGGCCAGGCCCGATTTTAACCTTGAGCTATTATTATGTTTAGTAATAATATTCCCCTTCCCCTAGGCCCACATCATATGTTATACAAGATTACGCAAATTGTTCATAAGACTTGCCTACATCATGTATTACATAAGCCATGTATTCTTACCTATTGAGCTAAGACGACCAAATGACCAAACTATGTCCACTCTTTTCTTTACATAGGTTGTCTTGTGTGTCTCCTATCATGTATTGATATAAGCTTTAGATATAGGGGCCAAAATTTGATCTGTCCAATTTATGGGAGATGTGGTGATGGCAGTTTAAAACCAAATTTGCGGATTAAGGGTGGACAAGCATTGGCATAGACTTAACATCTCACCACCCCCTTTGGTAAGTATAGGCTTAAGATTTCTGATCCTTTGTAAGAAAAAAAAAAAACATTCGTGACTCTTTGTGAGAAAAAGAAATAATAATAAATAAATAAATAAAAATACAGGACCTTCCAAGAACCCGACAGGGTTGGATTGGGAATGGATTGAGTTTGGAGACCTAAGTTTGGTTGGGGTTTTAAGAAACCTAGCCTCACTCGACATGTTTCACCCTAGTTTAAAATATAAGATCCATATGGGTTTTCGCATAAAACACTGTTAGGTTATAATATAATAAAGTCCATAATTCGTTTTATGTCAACCCCATGTGGGCTTTAACGAAAGGGTTTTTCCTGAACATATGTATGGTGTAACATCATTTGTAGCCTCTTTTATTTACCCCCACTTGTATGAGACACTTCGCTTCTAGTGAATGTAAAATAAGTCATTCTACTTACATAGGCATAAAACGTGTGACAATGACAGGTCTATGCAACACAAAGAAACAAGTATACCCATCGTCTCCAAGGTATGCTTTGTTCCTCCTACTTCCTCTTATTCCTGTAGGGAGTATTGCTTCCTTGTTGCCCCTGCCTGTTCCGATAGTCTACTACTTATTTTTCATGACCTTCCAGCAATGGAGGCGGCACAAGGGGCTCGACTTCGTTGGGGATCTTTATTCTTATATGTCCTTGTTCCTTTCATCATCGCTATAACTCACGTACGTATTAGGGATGTTTTTCTTTGGTTTGCATGGACGACGCCAATCTGATGTTGTAGGTTTTTGCTCGATCAGATATGCATATAAAAAATAAAAGAATGATGACCGAGTGAGGTTTCGATAGAAGGACTCTCTGATGCTTAAGTCAGAAATCCTAGCATAGTGAGAAGGGAAGAGTAATGAAAGTGCATGAGTGACTGTACCTTAATCTGCATTTCCTCTCCCATTTTATTCTTACTGGTGCTGATGGTTACTTGAGGCTGTAGCCACCTTCCCTATCATGGCTAGACTCATTGCCTTAAGCCCTGTAAGGGGCGATGATGGAGAGTCGTGGGTAGTTCTCCTGATAGTAGGGTTATCCTCTCGACGGCTGCAGACGTCGATACCTAATTGCATGGGGAGGAAGGCGTTGTACACATATCCTACTATGATATCGATCCGTGGCCCGTATGCATGTTTCCTCCCTATTGGTTGGTCGTATTTATTGACATAACTAATTATCCAAATATTGTAAAATGTAACAAGATGGAAACAAAGCTTTGTTTCTTAGACTTGAGTAGAGAAAGATTAGAAATAAGGGATTCGACTATGCTATAAAGAGATGTTGATGTGAAATAATCAATCCTTAGGACCAAAGTCACATGATAGGAAAATGCCAGCAAGCCTCAATATCTTTAATATAATAATGACACTTTTATTGTTGTTGAATTCTCTAGGTCAAGTTTGATCAACTATTATCTAATTAGAGAATGATTCCTCTTTTTATGGATGTTTATACTTATTTGTTTATACCCATTTTTATCTCTTACCCAACAACGATATAGTACTTCTATTGCATAGGATATCAGTATATCACATATGGTTATGACCAAACTAACTCATATCTGAGTGCAAGTTCAAATATTGATATTTCCAGTTATCTTTTAAATTTTAATCGAAAAAAAAAAACTTTGACTTTATTGAACTGATGTTGAATAGATTCATAGATGCACAAATTTGATTTTTAATGGTGATTCACTTTCAATTTTGTTTGGAGTGGTGTGACTGTAATGATTGAAGTTTTCAATTATCAATCATACAAAACTGTATAAGAAAATAGGAAAATTGTTTTGTGGGGAATGTGGTCCTTGAACCCAGATAAATGGGTGGCAAAATAATCGGCCCTCTCCCTATGAAATGGAAAATAACGCCTTTGTATATATTTCTTTGTGCACTTCTATTAGCTCCCGTGTATGTACAAGAACGGTACTCCCTTATAGAACACTTCCTTAAAAGATTTACATGTATGATGTGTATATATATATATTATTTTTTATTTTATAGATTTATATAATGGCTGTGAGTGGTGACAAACCTACCACTATTCTTAGGGATAACTTATGTAATACTATGATGAAAATATGTAAGAAATTTGGACTTGGGGCCACCTTGGAACAACCACTACATTTAGTTACATTTACCTTTCCCTTGTAGAATTAGTGGATGCATGTTTGGCTAAACTTCTCATGCTTCACTTTAAAATCCTGAATGAGAAGCCAACTTCTAAACGTCACCCCTTACATATAAGGGTTTTTATTTTTAATTTTTTTTATTTTCTTTTGATAGATACATGGAAGCTTCTACTACTGACATAGAAGCGAGGCACAAAAGGCTTAGATAATATAGTTAAAATTAATACAACCACACATGTATGAACACTGGGTGAGTTCAAAGAGTTTGTAGGCCAACCAACCCTTTCCTACATCTACTATTCTTCCCATCCAAAAGTCTACTAGGACCGAAATAGGAATAAGGTTTAGATTTGATTATAGGAACCCAAAAAGAGAGATCCTATATATCATACAGAGATTAGAGACTATATATCATCATAGAGTAGAATTTAGGAGGAATAAGGTTCAGTTTGGATTATAGGAACCCAAAAAGAGAGATCCTATAAACATCATAAGTAGTAGAATTTAGGGGTGTCAATTTCAGTCCCGCACTGATAGGCTTGAAGGGAAAACCTGAAACTAATTCAGTGGTTTCGACTAATATTCGATTATTCTTGATGTGAGCATCCTGATAGATACCCGATTGGGATTGATCAATTGATCATAGTTTGACATGTTTAAAGTCTTTTTACTCAGTTTGGCACGTTTATAGTCTGACTAGAGATCATTTAAAAATAAATTATTATGTTTAAGGTCCGTTTGATATAGCTTGATTAAAGATAAGAATCCAACCGACCATAAAAAACGGACCATTTATAAAAGAGACCATGGATAATTTATGATGATCGAATACTTAACAAAGGGAGTACCTTTTTTTTGGTAAAAACAAAGGGAGTACCACATAAACAAATGGCAGAGTTCTACAACATCAGATGTTCTTCCTTTTATTAAAAAAAAAAAAAAAAAAAATTCCATGTATATACTTTTTTGGTACACAATTTCCATTTACTTACTCCATGAATTTTTGCCATGCAGAATGTTGAAATTGAGGATTTATGCAACGAATCTTGTAGGGACCTTCTAGATTTAGCAATGTTGAACCTAACGTTTATTCACTTTCTCTATGAATCATTAACCCTCTTTTTTAAGATTGCGTACATTATGACCCTTCCCAGACCCTGTAGTGGCGGGTGCCTCATGCACTAGGTACACACATTTTTTTTTCCCTTTTATGAATTATTAATTTTGATTTTCACTAGTATGTCATGCTTAAAATAATCATGTTGCAATTGCAAATATAGGACAAAGATATTTGTTCATATATAGAGAAAGCCTGAATTTTTTTGGTGGGGGGGGGGTGTAAAAAAGAAAGCCTGATCTGAATCCATGCAAAAGCAAGGAGGAGCAATAGCTTGAACTCTCTAGCCTGCACTAAGTTTCTTTGCATCTATGGAGTTTTGGTGTGGAGGGTATAACTACGAACTTGACATAGGCAATGACAACATGCACATGATTATAGTTAAAGGATTTGTTGTCCGTGAAAGGCCTTTCTATCAGTTCTATACTCTATCCTTATTAATGGAGCAGTCAAATGTCAAGTCCAACCTTTTTGAGGGAT
>NW_024868161.1:83670-84084 GCF_013358625.1 Macadamia integrifolia
GTTTAGGGTATCTTTGGATTGTTCGGTTCTTACTTTACTGCTTTTTTTTTTCTCTTCTTTATAGGAAAAAAACAAGGACCAAAGTGAGAATGACTGAAAGAGTTTTTTTTTTTTCCTTTAAATAGATGAGAATAAAATGGTCCACCAATTATCCAACCATGGTCCTGGAGACCAGCTTCAGCTTATCATTAAGCATGTGTTTGAAACAGATTTTTTTATTTTTTATTATTATTATTTTAATTTTTAATTTTTTAATTTTCTGAATAATGATTCAGTATCTCTGCATTCATGGTGAACCCTATATGTTGATTGAAATGGAGAAGGATATTTCAGATCATTAATCCCTGGAGAGATAGTTCACTAATAGACTGAGGGATAAGTAATTCGACTCATTCACATAGAGATCATGAATGT
>NW_024868161.1:84136-135977 GCF_013358625.1 Macadamia integrifolia
ACATTGCTTTTGCTAATTCGAATTGAAGGGTGATATCAAATCAGTCTATTTTCGGCATCATATACAAAGTTAGCTCATTCATCATAATTAGCACTCTGGAAGAGCTAGAATTCTAACCTTGTGTTAGAATCTACGGGTCAAGGGATAGTCTTAGGTAGATAGTTTCTATGGGGCGTAGGATTGAATAATAAACGATAGGAGTTAATAATGAACCCAAAATCCAATCATTGCATCACATCACCATAGGTGAAGGAAAACTTAATCCTCTTAATAATGTGTTAATACCATAGAAGTCTATTTATTTTTTTGGTAAATTAATCTCCTAGAAGTCAAAAGATGTTTGGTTACACTGTTAAATATGAGTGGCTTTTTCCTTGAACAATATATATGGCTTCCATGCAATTTTTAAGAAATTGGATTCTGACTACGTTTGATTCTCAATCCCATTTTCTGAATAGGGTATGAATGATAAAAAATTAAAGATATGTGGGAATCTTAGCTTCTTCCTGATTTGAGTTCCTAGGGTTTCAACAGATTCCCTACTGATTTGAAACAATTTTGATTTTTATTGAATTGGAACCGATGGAGGCTGATCCTTTTGCCACCCTTAAACCCACATTCTGCCTTTCCCATGGGATGTCTACAGAAGTCTTGATTCTTCTTGCTCTAGTGTTAGTAGCAGTAATATGTGTTGTATTAGTCTTTGTGGTAAATGATTTAGGCCCTACTATTTTGAATTGCAATGGCTATTCTCTTATTTACCAAATTACCAACTCGAATGGGCAGCTCGGCAGGAGGGACGACAGCAACACCCACACCAACATCAACACCGACGACTACAGGCATCCCGGCGACGACGCCAACAACGTCATCATCGAATACTCCGGTCTATGGCTTAGCCCCGGGCTCAGCAATACCCTCAACAGACACCGCCAGCAAAGCTGCTCTAAGGCCTTCAATTACCAAAGTCTTGGCTTCCTCTTTGTTGATTAGTTCCTTCACTTATCTTTACACCCCATGTAGTCTTTGCTTTAAGATAGGATTTTATAATTTTTCATTGGTGAGGGGGCTTCATTTTTGCTAGATGTTGGGGCCCTGTTTGGTAGTAACATATACGCCCCTTACAACGAGTTAGCCCCTCTTGTCTTCGACTATTTATTGGTTTATTTCTTTTTTGGTTTGGGGGAGGGGGTTCTCATTTCGTGTAAAATTTTTGGGTCTCGTTTGGATAGATTGAATTGAGTCACAGAGATTATTAAAGAACCAATTTCCCCAGATTTTCTCATCCCTAAGTATGATGGATTGAACTCCTTTAAAATCTTTGTTTTCTTTCATTTTTTTAAAAAATGGGTGCTGTTTGTCTTGGGTGGGTTTGTTGAGATCTACCTTGAAAATGATTGGCCACTACTACAACCCAATTTGATGATCACAATTATTAAGGCTGCGTTTGGATGTCCAGATAATGTTGTTTCCAATTGAAGCCAGAAGAAACGAGTTTCTCAACTTTTCTGGTATTTTCATTGAAAACTCTAAACTTCTGGACAAATATAAACAGTGTAGCAGGGCATTAAAATTGACCCTTTCACCTGATAAGCAGGCATTAGGATAATTCTGTCCTAATAGTAAAGACCCTTTCACCTGATGAGCCCCAAACCCAAGTATCAAACCTATCAGATATGCAAAGAGGGATTTTAAGGGTGGCTTTACTGTCCACAACATTAAAATTGAACTTTAAAACATCTTTCTTCTAACAATGGGCAACTCAGTCAAATAACACTACTCAGTAGAAAGCCCATCCCCAATCTTCTTACGCAGACCTTTACAAAGCAACTCACGCCCCATAATTAAAACTTCCTTTCCTAGCAGGAGAGAGAAGACAACCCTTCTAACCAGCCAATTTGGCATGGGCTCTTTCAACAATTTTTGAAAATAAAACCTTTTTGTTTTTCCCAAATTCAGCTAGTAACCCATGATACTTGTCAGGCTGAAACCATTGGCAATCCCGTGTTAAAATTTCTATGGGTTCAAGTCTGAAACCTTAATGGAGGATCGACATAGAGAAACAAGAACACAATCGAATCAAAATCATGGGTCCAGTAGTTAGAAAAAAAATAGAGAAGAGACTCAAATAGAAGAGAAGAAGAATACCATTGAGCGGAATCATCCCTTGAACAACGAATGTAGATCCCGAAGAGCTAGAGAACAGTCCCATGAATATGACAATGAAGAACTACATAATAAAGTTTCCAACCGTTAAGATCTTTTGCAACTTTTCACCCTTAGAATTCTCTCACATACGCACTACTCATGTGAGGGGAGTTTGTGCTTCCAAAACAATGAAGGTGCTAAAGTGACGGTTGCAAGGACTATTAGCTTCTATTTATAATAGAAAACCCTATTCTATTCCCACAATGGATTAGGCTAGGAGTTTCCTAATCACAGTGGATCTACAACTTCCTGCACCCAATAGATCAATCAGTGTCAATTAAGCGCACATAAAAGTTCTAACATCACATTCCTAGAATCGACAAGAGAGGAAGGAATGAAGCTAATGCTAGACTTCCCAAAGTTAATCACTTGGCCTAGCACACTACAAAAATCACGAATGATACCTGAAATCACAACTAAAATCAGCCTTAGAGAAAAATAGACAATCATCCGTAAAGAATAGGTGAGAAATGAGAGGACTAGTTCTACTAGATTTTATGCCGGACAGTAAACAAGAATCCTCAGTCTGAAGGAATTTACAAGAGAAGGCCCCTTTGAGAACGAACAGTATCAATAACCCTGTCATAAATGTTATCCACAATTGCTCTTGAGGGGATAAAAGTACTCTGAAAAAACCTCAAAATATAATTTAGAAGACGTTTGAGTCTATTGGCCAAGTATTTAAAGATGATTTTTATAGACAAATGAGCAGAGACTAATGGGCCTAGACTGCTAAGATCCTCATGATGACCATGCTTAGGGATGAAAACTACAAAAATATTATTAAATTTTCTAAGCAAAAAAGTACCCCAGTGTACGGTTTCCTTTTAACTCATGATCCCTCGAACCTCTCTCCTCTGTTGGTGCCTCCATGCAGGCTCTATCACGGAATTTGTCAAGATCTTGTCAACGAGAGATTGAAGTATTCAACTATTATTTGTGTTACAGATAAGTAAGGATGTCGATCCGTTGGGCCTAATTGGGCTTGATCATTTCAAAGCCATGCACTGAGACCAACTATTCATCTAATTGGGTTTACATTGGGTAGGCATAGTACAATTTATATTTTGTGTTGGGTTTGGAATTTAATCAAGCTTCCTTAATCGGGTGGGCTAAGTGTTTTTTTTTTTTTTTTTTTCAGATGAATTTTTGTTTAACTGTAAACGGGTTGTGACTGAAAACATATCTTAACATGTTTATGTGAATTCTCTAACCCTAATTATTAGGCTGAAGGTAAGGTCCAATTAACCTATCTTTCCCCCCTCTTTATATTAAAAGCATGTCTTAACATTGCCTATTTTTAGTTTATAGGCATTTACGCGTAAAATGAGAATTTCATGTAGTGATTAAAGGGTTGGGTTTAGGAGGGCCTATAATTGGCTAGAAAGGTAGAATGAGAACTTCGGTAGCCATTGGGCAGATAAAAAAAAAAGAGATAGAGCTCTCCCTCTCCAATCCACAATAGATAGAGCGCAGAGTGCTAGTACTATAAGGTCCCTTTTTTTGGTGGGAGGGGGGGGGGGGGTAGAAGAAGGTGAAGAAGCAAGCTTATCCCCACTTTGAGCGACAACTATTGGGTATCCCTATCTTTCCTAAACTTCCCCTGGTCTTCGGCTTGAGCTGTATTAGGTAGAAACTTTGGACTAGACAATTGGTGGGTAAGGGCCTTGCATTGGGAACGACCCATTATAATTGGGTCGGGCTTGAGCATGCCACGTATATTAATCAGGTCGGGTTGGTTCAGACTTTAAATGGTCAAGCTTGATCAGGCTTGTTGAGCCTAAAACTGACACCCTACCGGGTTGGTTCAAAATTTAAATGGTCAAGCTTGATCAAGCTTGTCGGGCCTAAAATTGACACCCTAATGACAAGTTTTACTTTTCATGGAGAAAGAAAAGGAAATCAAATAATACTAGAAGAAAAGTTTTTGTCATTATTATCTTCCATGATTGTGTATCTAATTCCAAAATGTTTCAAATCTATTTATTAAATTTTACTTTACTTTGCAACTAAATACTTTGATTTCGAAAAGGAAAATAATGATTTTATCCAAAAAAATATAACTGCTAAATATACAGTTATGATCCTGATTTGTAATCTTAGTTCTTCGACCGGGACTTTGGCTAATATCAACCTAAACCACATTAGAATGGATGGATTTACCTCTTTTTTTTATTTTTATTTTTCTAAATTTGACTTTATTACCTTTTTACCCTTGGGTTGTACTAATGGATTGGTGTCGGGGTTGGTCAAGACTTGGGATCAATCTTGGCTGATATCGATCTGAACGAATCCACCAATCCTGATATGAGGTTACTCCTACCAAAAAAAAAAAAAAAAAAAAAGATATGAGGTTACAAACAATGATCATGATTACACAACTTTTCTTTTTTAAAACATTTGTACATTTTATCTATTTTTGTCCTTTTTGACTCGGTTGGTTACAAAGGGATATTGAAGGGAAGAGTAGTGAAATTTTCCAAACTTTAAAAAGAAAATTTTGTAATAATTACGTGACATGATTGTATAAAGTACATAATTTCTTGTAATATTTAGTAGCAGTAATTTTTATGAGTGATAGAATGATCCCTGATCACGTGACTACTATGCCAGTATGCAAGCCAATGGGAATATATTTGAAGGCATTGATCAGCAAAAGACAAGGAAATCTTTTCATGCCATACTATGTCTGGCATAGACAATGCGGCTGAGGACCGTTCTTTTTCCCACTTTACAACATGTGTGAAGGGAATCTGATCTGCCAGTACCTTAAGATTCCAAAGATGAAACAATAAGATGGCTATAATAAATCCAAGATTGTGCAAATAAAGTCACATGCATGTTAACTGGGATGAGTTTGGAAGGAGCCTAGGCTCAAGCCCAATCTGCATATCACAAACTTTGGCCAAAGTGAAAAGGGAGAACATGCATGGGAAAATGGAAGGAGATGAGCAAGTGGCGGCCATGCTAAGTATGTTATCAAAGAAGAACGGGAAATATTTGTACTTAATTAAATGCAGTGAACATGCCTAAAATTTAGACAATATAAAGAGGACAAAGTTTCCCTTGACCATGCGATAATATTCACCATGTGATCCAAGGGTTCGAAAATCCTGAGCCCCCCTTCTCCCTTTGAGCGGTCCTAATCATCCATGTTGAACTGATTCCCATTCACCATGAGTGCAACGAAACTCAGTCCACATACATTTATGGGTGTAATATTGTGACATCATAGAGATGCATAAATACATGCTGACAATTTTAGTAGAACTTTGTAACATATGTATTTGCGGGTCTTGGATGTGCTAAATTGCATGATTGGTTGCCCCTGTGCCACTGTACTCTCTGATGTGGCAATTGAAGGAATTAGAATAAATTGGGTCCTTCACATGGGCATTAATAGGGGTGTTTCACATGGATGGGGGTGTTATTTCCCCACCCTAGCTCAAGGTCTGGGTGTAAGGACCATTTATTTCCCCTTGTTTTAAACATGACTATGGTCAAACGTGTTGCTTAATTTCCATGTATATACCTTACCAAAAAAAAAAAAAAAACATTCCATGTATATACTTTTTTGGTACACAATTTCCATTTACTTTCTCTATGAATCATTAACCCTCTTTTTTAAGATTGCGTACATTATGACCCTTCCCAGACCCTGTAGTGGCGGGTGCCTCATGCACTAGGTACACACATTTTTTTTTCCCTTTTATGAATTATTAATTTTGATTTTCACTAGTATGTCATGCTTAAAATAATCATGTTGCAATTGCAAATATAGGACAAAGATATTTGTTCATATATAGAGAAAGCCTGAATTTTTTTGGTGGGGGGGGGGTGTAAAAAAGAAAGCCTGATCTGAATCCATGCAAAAGCAAGGAGGAGCAATAGCTTGAACTCTCTAGCCTGCACTAAGTTTCTTTGCATCTATGGAGTTTTGGTGTGGAGGGTATAACTACGAACTTGACATAGGCAATGACAACATGCACATGATTATAGTTAAAGGATTTGTTGTCCGTGAAAGGCCTTTCTATCAGTTCTATACTCTATCCTTATTAATGGAGCAGTCAAATGTCAAGTCCAACCTTTTTGAGGGATTAGATAGGGTGACCCTCTGTCATCAACATTATTTATTTTATGCTCCCAAGCCCTAAACAACATCCTTCTAGCAGTTAAGAGATCGAGAGTTACAAAGGGCTTTAAAGTGAGGAATAGATCCGACCCCTTATCACATCTTCTTTTTGTTGACGACTGCCTCCTTTTTGCTTAAGTTCGCTTGTAGGAGCTCCACAACATTAGAGATTGCGTGGACCTTCATTGCAAGGTAGGTGGTCAAAATTCTAAGAAGTCTAGCCTCCATTTTAGCCCTAGCACTGCCCATTGCTTCAAGAGGTGGTTCTCTGGAGTTCTGAAGATTCCCTATAGGGATGGTCCTACAAAGTACTTGGGTCTCTCTTCTGAGATTAGTGTGTGCAAGACAGATTCATTTCATGAGATTAGGGATCGGGCTACCAAGAAGATGAATGGTTGAATGCTTGGGCTAAGTCCTACATTTCCCATGTTGGAAGGGAGGTCCTTCTTAAGTTGGTATTCAACTAAATTAGAACTTTGCTGCTAGTTATTTCAAATTTTCGATCTCCTTCCATAATCATTTCAATAGTGCGACTGCTAACTTTTTTTGGGGAGGGTCAGATACAACCAAGAAGATCCACTAGCTATCCTGGTCTAAGCTCATGCAATCCAAAGAGAAGGGCGGTTTAGATCTGAGAGACCCAACTCTGCATAATAAAGCTCCCCTCTCCTGCGTAGCCTGGAAGCTATTCTCCCACCCAGAACCTTGCTAGAGTAGATTTATGAAAGCCTTTTACTTTCTTCACTGTGAATTCCTTGAGACCCCCTTTGGCAACTCCCCTTCCTGGGCTTGGCATTGCATTCTAGAGGGTCGTAAAGCCCTAGACCGAGGTTTGATTTGGAAGCTGGGATTTGGCCTTGTTATTGACATATGGAGCGATCATCAAATTCCATCTCACCATGAATTCAAGATCAAACACCCACCTTTCCCCAACTGCCTGTTTAGATGAGTGATTGATTTGATCGACCAGAACAATAAGCAATAGAAGGAGGAGCTCCTGAATTAGTGGTTTCACGCCTCTAACAGAAAAAATATTATGCTTATTCCAATCTCCTTACTTTTGGATGAGGACAAGCTAGTGTGGGGAGGTTCAAAAAATGGAGATTTCTCAGTCAAGTCTTTCTATCATCTCCTCTGCATTGCCCTGAACACTGAGAAGGAGAACCAACCATCGGCCTCATCCATGAGTGTTTGGACATCCACCCCTAAAGTTGTCTGGCAAGCTATACGGAAGTGTCAGTCTCTGCCCAAAATTGACTCTTTTCTTTGGAGAGCTTGTGTTGATGGTTAGGCAATGTGTCATGGATGTGCTATCCGCAACTTAAGGGTCGATAATTATTGTCCTAGATGTGAAGGAGTTATTGAAATTCCTGTTCATTTGCTCTTCTCATTCCCCTTTGCCAAGGCTACATGGTTCGGCTCCTCCGTATCCTTCAAGTGTTCCACAACTGTAGACTTTTCTCTTTAGGATTTGTTCATGGGCGGAAGGAGTTTTAGAGATTGGGGAAAAAATCAGCCCGCCAGTTGGTTTGCCTCTTCTCCTTCATTGCCTGGTACTTATAGAGAGTGAGAAACGACCTACTATTCGGCCATAATACGTAGACTCCGAAGGAGGTTATTTTCATTGCTGAGTGTGCCTACAAGGAATTCATAGGTGATAAAACGGATAATGTATGGCAGAGGGTAATTAATCAGTCCACCATACCCTCCTCTCAGCAATGAATTGCTCCATCTTGTCATTTGCTTAAGCTCAATTCAGGTGCTTCGTGGAACACTACCTCTAGGAAAGGAGGTTTGGGAATCATCCTGCACAACCACCTAGGCCAACGCCCCATTTGCCACCTAAGGAGTGATTGGGGATATCCGAACCTTAGGGTATGGGTTCAATGTTTGTAATTTTTTCTTTATTCCTAGGGAGTGCAACTGTGTTGCCGACTTCTTAGCCCGGAAGGCCCTGCCCGATGTGTGTACGACAATTTTAGCCATCTTCCTCTCCATGGTTGAGAGATCTTTGTAACCTCTCTTCCACGAGTCCATCACGTTCTAATGAATTGTTTCAATTCTCACCCAAAAAGGGCAAAAAAAAAAAAGGCCTTTCTATGCTATATCAAACTCTTGAGGTGATAAAAAGCCCTTGCGCTCTATGTTTCAAACTATGTATATAGGATAGACATAACATGTTCTATACATCTACCATATATTTTCTTCCCTATATTCAACACGTATACTATCACTACAAACCATTTCTGCATAATTTTCTTTTTTAAAGAAAGTAGAAAAGTAAAGCGTCCATAAAAGAAAACATAAGGCAAAAGGTTTTGTGTACAACTGTGCACAGAACCATTAGGGATGAGGTTTTACGGTGCAACTCCATCTGATGGTTTTGTGCACATCATGCATGTGTGCACAAAACCTCTCCCCCAAAAAATAAAACGAAATCCTTTTAGGCTCTCAGCAAATCGGATCCAGATATCCAATGCTACATTTTTTAAGACCCTTAATTAAATTTCCTAACTAAGCAAATGCCAAACATTAGCTTCTCCCAATAAATCTAAACCTTTCATTAAAATAGAGAGTAATACAAGTGATCATCCTTGATGCTCCTGTCAAAAATGAAAGTTCATAAAACCTTGAAGCTAGATGGTAAAAAAAAAAAAAAAAGGTGAGGGTAATGGAGAACATAACTAGTCTGTTTTTTCCCTTACCTTTTGCTCTTTTTTCCTTTCTTGCAATTACCCTTTATCTATATCCATGATCCAAGGAGAAGTTCTATATGGAGAAACAACTACAGATACCACTTGAGCCAAAAAACTTAAACCAGACTTTCTTCCAACGATGGGGTACTCGCATTTCAACCTCTTCTTGGTGGAACTCTTCACTGCAAGATGGTGGCAATGTTGATGGGTTTTTGTCACTGCTGCTTGAGCTTCTTTCTATGCGACCATCATCATCTTTCTTGCAATTATTTTTGGATCTACAACTCTTTCCAAGGCTATTACTTCTTCCTACAGGGACTATAAGATGAGGTGGGGGAGGGTCCAGCTTCTGGCTACATTCCCAGAGATGAAGATCGATATTGCACTCTAAGTAGTCTGCCCCAGCCATAGCTAGAGCTTCCATGGACATGCTTACTGTATCACACTTGTGTAGTCAAACTCTACTTCACTTTTTGGGGATTTAAAGTACTTGCAGTTACAGTTTTCTCTCTCCTAGTTGTTTTCTGACATGGTTCTCCAAGGGAGGTAGGTGTTTTATATTATCTATGGGCGAAAACAAATCAGCTTCATTTGGTTTCTAAAAAGGGTTGTAATTAATGAGGAACCAAAATAATTGCCAAACTCTAAAACTTAAAGGGTCCATTCGAATTCAAAGCAGTTTGAACTTATGGGTCTATTTTTGCCTCCCTTGGCTTCGGCAAAGTTATTATTATTAATTTTTTTTGCTAACGGCGGGTATTCAGACCTTCGGCCTCACTAGTCACGTGGATCTTCAACTTTTATTGGAAGCAGTGAAGAACACTAAACACCCACGTGAAGTCCGAGTTTATGGCTCGTACCAAGTTCGTTGCTCACCAACTGGGCTATCCCCTTGGGTTAATTTAGTCTCTTATTATTAAAGTTAATGAGATATTGAAGTAATTAAGAGAAGAAAGGTGGGCCACCAAGTGGAGGGTTGGGATAGTTAATTTTGAGAGGCTTGAACCAATTTTGAGAGGCTTGAACCAACCCAACTCCTCTTACTCCTACTTGGAAACTAATTTAAAATTAATTATGGTTAAGAGAAATAAGGTTTGGAGGTTTATAAAAATTTTGATGCTACGAGTTTGAAAAAAAAAAAACCCATAAAAATCAAGGTTTTAATATATTTTTCCTATTTTGCAAGAGAAATTTTAGATGATTATTATTATTTTTTCTCCAAAACGTAGTTAATTTTGCTCAAACTAGAGATGCTAAGTTAATTATCCTCTTCATCAAAGACAATAGGGAGAAAGAACTTTGCCAGTTTGGCGTCAGAAACGTCTAAACTGATCCAAGCATGAAAAAATCGTGTTGCCTCCCACTATATGCTGAAGATACTCCCAATTGCTCAATGCACAATTGTTTATCTTTAAAATTATATATTGGTGTGCCCCACAAATTTTTTTGCTAAGACGTTTAAAGTATACATCCGGGGAAAACTCCTGGACCTCCTATTGAGGGCTGATATGTGGCAAATAATGGTCTCTCATCTTTAATGTCCCAAAAAGGGAAATTTTCTTAACAGCATAGACTATTTTTTTTATTTTTTATTTTTATTTTTGGGTACTGGTTTCCTGCAGGGCTTTCATATGCTCTCTTCAATGGCCCTAGCCCTATTATCTATTTCATCATAGATCTGATTCTGTCAAAATTTTATGGAGATGGTGTAGGGTTCTACTCAAGTAAAATTTCGGACTTTCAAGAGTTGGTTACTTTGAAAATTAAAGCATTGAAAATATATTAACAAATCTTCATATGTTTGAAATATGGTTGAATACAAATTGAAAATACAAGAATATATAAGAGTAGAGATGTGATTCATGGTTGAATTTTTCTCTTAAAATTCGTCCTATGCTTATTCCAGACTACCCATTCATCCTATTCAAAATTACCACATCAATTTTCCATTATTATTATTATTTTTTTTGGACAAAGAAAGAATTTTATTAAAAGAAATTGACTCTAGAGAAATTCTGGCAAAGATAAGGGAGATGTATGAGGAAAGATGGAGGCTGAAGCCACCAAATATGAGATAGAGAACCTAGAGGCACCCTTAGTCAAAAGATGAGCCTACCTAACATGATCACTAGGTATGTTAAGGAAGTATAAAAAAGAAAAATTAACAAAAAAAGAAACTATATCATCGATAATAGATAGTGTAGCCCAATCAGGAGACGATGACTCCATCTTTTATGCAACCAAACAATATAACCACGGTTCTAAGTATCGGTATCAGATCGTTCATATCTGGTGATCTATATCAGTTTGGCTTGTCTCTGATCTCAATACCTAGTTGATACTATATCAGTTTTAACGGAACAAATAAAGAGTAAAAAAATCATAAAATCTATGTTTTTTTTATAAAAATTAATGGTATTTCTGATACAGATGATCCATTACAATCTCATTTCAATACCGTACATTAAAACCATAGATATAACCATAGAGGTAAACTGAAAGATACAAGCCAAGAACACTACATCCCCAATTGCTTTGGCTTCCATTGAAATAAGCAGAAAATCCAGCACTCACCTTACACTTGGCAACAATAAATGACCTAGTGCCATTCTTAAAATGAACAACCATCATGAACACTAGTTTAGCCTAATGGTGATAGCTTTGATTGAAGAGTTAGCGTCCACAGGAGGAGATTGTGGGATCGAAATCTATCATATACGTGTGAGTGGGTGTGTATGTGTAGAAATATGTGGCCATTGACCCTACTATCACCCAATAGGTTGACGGCTGGCTATTGGCCAGTGGTGCCCAATAGCAGGTAAAAGATAAAGACAAAAAAACCAGCCTACCTTTTAGTATGCCAAGAGCCATCAGTACAAGCAAACTAATCAATGGAAAACAGCGTTTGAGGCAAAGGAAACTTCAAGGGGTTGCTGTCTACTGCGGAAGTCATGTGCTACAGGTGATTAGGATTGCATTTATACATTTATAGCTCTCTTCAAAAATATGTAGAAAGAGCAAAATAATAGAAAGAAAGTTTGGGGGAACATGGTTAAAAATAGCTCTACTCCTAGTCTTCTAAAATTTCCATAACCGAGTAGACCATTGAATATTAAAGCCACATGTGATTAGGATTGCATTTATACATATTAAACAGATAGGCTAATCATCTTTAAATTACGTGCCTGATTCAAACTGTTGAGTAAGGATGTAAACAGATTGAATTCGAATCGGATGTGGATATGGATACATATACAGATCGAATTCGGATTTTCGATCATGCATTTTCTCTTTTACTTGTGTAATCTGAATCGTCCCCCCTATGAATACAATTTGCTCTTAATTCATATTTCTAAGTTGTCTTATATTTTTTCCTCATTCTCTAAATTGAATCTATCTAACTTCAAGAACCTTTAAAATTGTTATTGATTATCTAATCACATCGGATAATTATTTTTTAGATAATTCGGATTTGAATCTGAATATCTTTTGATTGGATACAAATACCCCTAAATGGATACTGATACACAATCCATTTGCATCCCCACTATTGAGTGTCTAGGCGCAAAGGGTAACACACCAACATGTAGCAGCAAATGCACAGAGGACTCCTCATAGTTGTTACAAAAGGGGGGAAAAAGGTGAAGTTTAACTTCCAAGGCTGTGACCGAAAAGAGTCATACGAAACTTAAGCACAAGGTTCCGGTGGGTAAAGAAAGGCAGAATGGTAGAGACGTTATGAAACAAAACAGGACATCTTTTACTGTGGGCGCAAATACATCTATCAGTAACCTGCCCAATAGAGATGGGGATTTTGCCAATAGCCAATGCCTCGGAATTGGAAAAGAGAGAATGAATAGTGCTATGTCCCATTCATTCATTAGCTGGTGGATATTGTGTAAGACTAGCTTGTATGCAGAACTGCGTGCAGAGCTAGTGATACGACCTCTTGGCAAAGTTGACTGCCAATTGACCTTGTAGATTTGAAATTTTTTTTTTAATACTTTTATTTATTTATTTAGTTATTTATTTTTGTGTACAAATTGATCTTATAGATTAAGAGGGGAAAAAAAAAATTTCATGAAAAATAAAATAATTTCTTTTTTTCCCTAACGATGGCTATCAAACTTTTCTGACTAGTCCCACAGACCTATATTGACAACACAACCGTATGGATTGAGTCATATTAAGGTTGAATGAGAATCATTCAACTTTTATTGAAAATAATAAAAAATTCTAAATATTTCCGTGTGAGTGGTTCTAAAAAGGTAAGAGAAGTCAAACTCAAAATCACAAGCTTTCTGAGGCGAAGGTCCCTTACCAACTCTGCTACCCCTTGGGGTTAAGAAAATAAAACCATAAAAATAGTATATTAGTCAAGAAAAATAAGAGGGAGGAGCTCAAGTCTTCACAAATATGTAACGGGCTTGCGGTAATCTTTGGGACTCTCTCTCTCTTTCTGTCTCTCTTTTGATGAGATGCCCTCAACATATTAGGAGGTCTATATTTGTAACCAACGGCTGTTGCCAATGACTTTAGTGATGTTCCTTCTTAATCCAAACTCTCTGAGTTCCCACATATCTCACCAGACTTGGGATGCTTACGGGCCATCAATTGCCAAAAATGGAGATTGACTCCTCTATGCTACCAATTCTAAGGTTCTATTATATAAAAACTCAGCTGGTTGCTTCCATCACATCCCTTGGGAGTTAAAATTTTAGGTAAGTTCATAGGTCTATAACGACCAGATAACGTATGTCCAAGCATTGAAAGAGTTTAGGTCAGTCCAAATCGTCAATAGTTACCTTTTAGGTACCAGCCCGACCCAGTTCATTTCACCTAAATTAGACTTACACTTGGGGTTTGGGCTTGGTCCAAGTCTAACCCTGAACCAAGGCCAAGCCTAGTTCTGGGGTTGGGTCAAGTCTCACTTATTCATGAAGAAATCCATTTCCCATGGTTTATTTAGAACTCATTTTTTACCATGTAGGGAAGTGATACCAAGAATAGCCAAGGGAAACAGTGTGGAAAGGAGATTAGAGAAGTTGGAACACATTGAATGAAACTTGGCTGTTGCTTGGTAGCTGCAATCCCTGATACCAACCGGGAGAATGGAATCTCAGGGGTAGGGATGGAAAAATTCACCTTGGGTGGATATTTTCAAACTGCCCCTGGAATTCCATTCCATTAGTCATTACCATGGGGTTGCAGCTACTTCCCTGCAACTCAAGCAGTAGCGAAATTTTTTCTGAACACATTTACCTGACAGAGATAAATTGGTAGACAATGGGGTAGAGGGAATCACAAACACCACAACACAACTCATTGAGGTGTTCAGCCAATATGGATCGGCTTTCCCAAATAGGAAATCGGATATCAAGTTATCCTATATCCCATTGATACAACCATCTACCATATTTCATTTCTCATATTCATGGCAAGTGAGGTGGCGTAGTCAAAGATACAACAAGGCTTATATTTTCACTCTCCATACATATGGTAGGTGTGAATATACATAGTTATCTACCATATACACTCATTATATATATGACAGGTGTGGATCTCCTACCATTGTAAAGCCATAATATATGGTAACCCTGTACTTTATAGATAGTATGTGCATATTCTGTAAATCTCCTAAGATAGTATCTTCGTGCATTTAAATAGGATTTATATCAATGAAAGATCTTAGGGTATTCATTCACTATTCACTGTTCTAGCATGCTATCAAGAGCTAGACACGACTGAAGCAAAGACATTCTTTTTTTTTTTAAAGCTCCAATGAGCTAGCGTGACTGTGATATTCTACTTTCTAAATCTGATATAATTAACTGCATTAACTTGGTTTGATTATATAGGGACTGCACCGGAGAGAATCGACATAGGTACCATATGAAATATGGTAGCAAGGGTGACCTTGAACTCGGGTTGGCTTAACACGACCGAGCAGGTACCACGTGTAATACGTGCACCCAAGCCTTGCACTTGCATGCACCACAAGGCCATGTACAAAAAGTAAAGGTACATACTAGTATTTGTGGGTGCCAACGTAATTTAATATTATGTGGGAGTTTATGCCCATTGAAGCCCACCTGAGATGAACCCACCTGAGATATACCCATCTGAGATTTAGCCCACCTGAAATTTATCCCACCTGAGTTAGTCTACCTGAGATTTATCCCACCTGAGTTAGCCCACCTGAGATTTAGCTTATCTGAGATTTAGAAGATATTTTGGGGGAGCCCAGGTATAAATAGGGGAGACATTAATTATCTTTACCCTCATTAATGTTAGTTGGTCGGTGGGAGAGTAAAGAAGAGAGAGAAAGAAGAAGAAAAGAAAAGAGGAAGAAGAAGAAAGAAGAAGAAGGGGAAGTTGACCGTAGAGCTTCACCGGAGCGGGGTCTTGACATTTCGAACCTGGATTTATGATCAGCTTGCCGAGGTCTTCGATTTGTGGTAGGTATTGCACACATTCTAAAGATTCTTAGAAAAACCCATCATTAAACTCTCTTTTTGATTTTTGAGAAAGAACTCACTTGGATCTTGTTAAATCTACTTGGATAATCAAATCTAAGGTCTAATGGAAAGTGTGAATAATGATTTTGAATGATTTGAAAGGAGTGTTGGTGAAGATCTAGAGTATTTGGAGGTTCTTGAGCAAAATAAGTGAAAGTTGGAGTTCCATTAGTGTTCTTGAGAAAGTGGTAAGAACCTTCATTTTCTTTTGTTTTGATCTTAGATCTAGGATGAGGGTACATGTTTGGACATTAGATAAGTAATTTGAGTCGCCGGATCATCCAAAAACAAGTTCTCTAAGCTGGAAAAAATCGAGAATGATGTTGGAGAAATTTCGTTCAAAGACCGGGGTATTTTTACTCCACCTGTCTTCTGATTTTAGCCCACCTGAGTTTTCAGAGCTCAGTTTTCAGGTTCTAGAGTAACCGATGGGCTGAAACCAGTGGGCTACCGGTCTTTAGGTTTTAGGCCACATGAGTTATCAGAACTCAGATTTCAAGCTCTGGAGTAATCGGCGGGCTGAAACTGATGGGTTATATAGCCCACCGGTCTTTGGCTCTAGCCCACTTGTCGTTCTAGAAATTCCTAGAATGGGTCCAAATTTGATGGGTAATCCCCATTTATGATTCTAAACCCGATTTTAGTGTTCAAACATGATAACTTTGATCCCAAGATAGTGAAATGATAAACTATTATGTTTATGATATGTTACACTCAATATACGCATGCCCACACATCGGATCTTTTTCGTATCGGGTACAAGCACTGTGTACATATACAAGTAAGTGGGGAGTGAACTTTGATTTAAATTCAAAATATTATTCATCATTTAACATGTGTTAGCCTAGCCATGTCATCATATTACTTGTGTGTAGACTAGACATTATATATGCCATATCATGCATTGTATGTGTATTTACATAATATGATATGCTTTGCTTTATGATGAAATATCCTTTATGTCCTGATGTACATGATGGAAAAATTTCATTT
Organism: Macadamia integrifolia; assembly: GCF_013358625.1. Taxonomy (NCBI): domain Eukaryota; kingdom Viridiplantae; phylum Streptophyta; class Magnoliopsida; order Proteales; family Proteaceae; genus Macadamia; species Macadamia integrifolia. The sequence continues at coordinate 100,684 of NW_024868161.1, forward strand.
GGACATGACGTATATGCTATATTAGATGTCGTAGTCGGCTTGAAAATGAGTGCATGGTGGCACGTGGTATATGATGTGGCGCCTTCGTGTAATCGTACTATGCTCATATAGAGGTATGTTGCTTGGATATGATTCACCCTTGTGCTACGACCCTTCCCAACAAGGGTTTACGTGTTGGGGGATCATTGGGAGAAAGCATTGGGTTATGGTTGTCGAACTCCTACAACGGTTAGAAGTACGCACGCCTAGTCGCTAGGACAGTCTGTAACCTCGGTGATATATTTAGAGGACCGATCGTATTACTTTTATTTTGGGTGGAGTCACCCATTTACTTTCTATCATTTAAATTTGTTGTGAGTCGGCTTGCATTTTAAATTCCGGTACCAATGGTGGGCTTTCTCCGACAATCCTATGGGTGTATCATGGGATGAGGTTCACGGCTCGTACCCGGGCCATACGCTCACTATGGTTGTGAGTAGCACAAAACCTATGACCTAGTAATGTTGTTAGGCAAATAGGGTTAAAATAAATTGCATATAGGCACATTTGTTTGGTGATTGTTTGTGTGGTTTACCTTGTGTGGTCTTCCTTTTCACTTACTGAGCTAGTGAGCTCATCCCAAGTCCACAACTCTTTTTAGGTGATTTTTCAGGTTACCCTGCTGGTGATCAGGAGCCAGCCCCACTGTGGAGTTTCCATCTGAGGACTGGTGGGTCCCTGATGAGCTCGTGCACAATACCGATTGCACGTGCGAGGATTGTGCTGTATGGCAGCTGTGACTCCTGAGTGATTCTTTTTTATTCTTTCGATGTACTCCATTTTTGTTACTTGATGCTTAAATTATTGTATTTATATATATATCATGCTTTCGGGCCCAAATCTATGTAACCTTTATAATTCAATTTGGGTATCAAGTATTTGAGAGCCAATTACATGTATTATTATGAATAGGTCTTCCCCTGAAAATACAGGTCTATTCTTAGGTTAGTAGATGTATGTTGTATTACAGGTACTGCATTGTTGATCCTGGTAGGTTTGTGAGTTAACCGGTATTAACTCTGTCATTGGCTCTGTTTAGTGTGGGCGAGGTGTGACAGTGACTGATCCCTCTCTCTCCTGATGGTACTCTTTCCAACTCGTGACTCTCTTCACTACCCTACTATGGCAGCTGTCATCAAGGCCACTACTATTCGCACCATTATATCCCTAGCCATCTCTCAAGGATGGCCCATTCGTCAACTGGTCATTTGCAATGCATTTCTGCATGGTGCTTTAATGGAGGATGTTTATATGATCCAACCATAGGGCTTTGAGGATGCCAATCACCCCCATCATGTGTGCAAATTATACCGATCCTTGTATTGACAAACAAGTCCCATGGGCTTGATTCCAGCGGCTGTCTAATTTTTTGGTCCAATATAGTTTTTTCACATTTCAAATGGATCCCTCTCTCTTTATTTATCATATCAAAGGATTGACTACTTATGTGCTTATTTATGTTGATGATCTTTTGGTCACCAGTAGTCAACCGGGTCATATCACCAGTCTCTTGACTCGGTTAGATGCAGAATTATCCATCAAGGATCTCGAACCCCTAAGTTTCTTTCTTGGGATTGAAGTCATCTCCCATTCAAAGGGTCTTCTACTTTCTCAACAACGATACATTGGGGATCTTCTAATAAAAGCTAGCATGGTAGATTATAAGCCCGTCACCACTCCCATTGCAACTAATACGAAACTCTCCACTATAAGGGGTGTGCCTCTAGACAATGGTACTCAACATCGATCGATTATCGGTGCCCTCCAATATATAACACTCACATGCCTTGATGTGGCATTTGCAGTGAATAGGGCATGTCAGTTCATGCACTCCCTGATTGATGAATAGTGGACTATGGTCAAATAGATACTTTGTTATCTGAAGCACACTCGGTCTCATGGTCTCCTTTTTTCCAGATCACCCAACCTTCAATTGCAGGCATAACTAATGCTGATTGGGCAGGAAACTCTAATGATCAGAAATCTACTGGTGGATATGCCATCTTCATTGGACCAAATCTTATCTCTTGGACATCAAGAAAACAAAAAACGATGGCCCGTTCCTCCACTGAATCAGAGTACAAAGCCTTGGTGGATGCATCAGCAAAAATTACATGGCTCCAATCCCTTCTTCAAGAACTCGAAATCCTAAGCTCTCGACCTCCTATCCTATGGTGTGATAACATTGGCATCACATATCTTTCGACAAATCCAGTGTTTCATGCACGCATGAAACACATTGAGATTGATTTTTACTTTATCCAAGTTAAAGTGGCCAAAAAGGAGATAACTGTCCAATTTATTTCCACCAATGATTAGCTAGCTGATATCATGACCAAGGGCCTATTTACAACTCGGTTCCAGTTTCTATGCGATAAGTTGAAGATCCGATCTATCAAATGATTATCTTAAGGGGGTGTATCAGCCACTATGGATTGGCTTTCCCAAATAGGAAACCGCATATCAAGTTATCCTGTATCCTATTGATACAACCATCTACTATATTTCATTCCTCATACACATGGCAAGTGAGGTGGCTGTAATCAAAGATATAGTAAGGCTTATCTCCACTCTCCATACATATGGTAGGTGTGGATATACACAGTTATTTACTATATACACTTGTTATATATATGACAGATGTGGATCTACTATCATGTAAAACCATAATATATGGTAACCCTATACTCTATAGATGGTGTGTGCATATTCTGTAAACCTCCTAAGATAGTATCCCCATTTATATAAATAGGATTTATATCAATGATAGATCTGAGGGTATTCATTCACTATTTACTATTCTAGCAAGGTGGACTTCAAACCCAATATTCATTCCATAATTCTCTATCTAGTAATTGATAATTACATAACATATGTATACTTAAATTTTGACACTAACTCAAAGCTCCAAACATTATTTAAAACTGAAACAAAACTTAAACTTTTTTTTTTTGATACCTAGGGTGTCCGGATCTTTGACCCGACTAGTCCTTGGGGTCACTGTGGTACCGCTTGCACAGGACCAGATTAGTCCGAGACGAAAACTCTCGTGTGGTGACCTCAAGAATTTAGGTGCAGTAGTGAAGGTTTGATCATAGGACCTTGCTTCCTGAGGCAGAGTACCGTGTCCCCTCCAAGCCAACTGTGCTAACCCCTTGGGGTTTCAAAACATATAAGATTTTCCCCTACGTATAGTTATCCCTAATAATAAATAATTAAATTATAAATTACAAAAATAATCTCAAGCGACTAACACACCCTTATTAACCCTTGTTGGTCCAAAATCACTCACTTTGGCACTATTCATGGGAAATTTGATTTTGTATCTACCTTGCTCATCTTCCTATTTTCTCTCTTTCTCATAGAATCTCATCTCACCTCTATTTCACTCTCTCTCTCTCACAAAATTTCACCCACTAAAAATTACATATTATTACTTCCTTTCATTTCACACTCTCTCTCTGCTGATAGCCATGGCGAAGGTGGAGATTGCTACTGGCGCTAAGGGTTTCTGCCTTGCCCTTTTCTTTGGTTTTTGATGTATATTTTCTTTTCCTTTTAATAAAGATCATCTTTTAGCAAAAAAAAAAAAAAATGTGGCAGATGATAGGAGTAAGATATCTAGGCTAGAAAGATTGTGAACAAGTAAAGGCAAAGAAATATAATGATCCGTATGAAAACCTTAATACAAGGGAAGTGAAAAAGAGATTTATAGGATAGCTAAAATAAGAGAAAGGATGAGTATGTATTTTGATCATAAGAAATGTATTAAAAGTGATGATGATAGAGTGCTTGTATGAAATGAGAAAATTCTGAAGGGATAAGACAATTATTTTTGGAACTTACAAAATGGAGATACCATGACTGATAGGATGGACCTAGAAATGGAGGGGCATAGTGTCCCATATTAGCTTATGGGGGCTGATCTCACATCTGTGTCTTATGGGAATTGATGTGGGTTGATATGGTCTTGGGTCCCCTCACCTTGTAAGCCGGTTTATAGGATTGAGTTATTCTAGGATCATAACAATGGTATCAGAGCAGTCAATCCTCAGTCCAACCCGCGGAAGGGGCGACCTAGTGCCAAAATGAGAGTCTCTAAAAAAGGGCTACCTGCCACCAAGCAGAAACCTTGGAGCAGAGTGAAAGCCGCTTAGAAAGGGCTACCTGATCCAGAGTGGGCCGCCATGGACATCGGATTCGAAAGTGTGATGGTATATTAAGTACGATCTCATATCAGCTTATGAGAGCTGATCTCACATCGATTTCTTATGGGAATTGATGTGGGTTGATATGGTCTTGGGTCCCCTCACCTTGTAAGCCGATTTATAGGGTTGAGTTCTTCTAGGACCATAACACATAGACATGAATCCAACACACCTAATAGACAATTACTGTAGGTTGGTGAAATAGAGGTTAATGAGGCCCTACGAAGGATGAATGTAGGTAGAATTTCATGACTTGATGAGATTCCAATTGAAGTATAGAAGAACTTAAGAGGTCATGGGGTGCCTTGACTAACCAAACTATTTAACAAAATTTTGAATATAAAAACTATGTCGGGTGAGTGGAGGAGAAACATTGTAATTCTCATCTATAAGAACAAAAGTGGTGTCTAGAACTACAATAACTATCGATGCATAAAACTTATGAGCTATACTATGAAACTATGAGAAAAGGTTATTGAAGCCCACCTAAGAAAGAAAACCAAGGTAACTGAGAACCAATTCGATTTCATGTCAGGTTGATCCCCAATAGAAGTTATTTCCCTCCTAAGGAGGTTTATGAAAATTTTTAGAGCCTCACAAAAAGACCTCCATATGGCCTTAATTGATATAGAGAAAGCATATGATAAGTATCGAGAGAGCTCATTTTGCATGTATTAGAGAAGAGTGGTGACAAGTGTTAAAACAACAGTGCGTTTAAGTAATGCATTTTCAATTACAATTGGTTTACACTAAGGATAAGCTTTAGGTCCTTATTTGTTTGCATTTATAATGGATGATTTAACCAGGCACATACAAGATTCAGTTCCATGGTCTATGTTGTTTGTTGATGATATAGTTTTGATAGATAAAACAATAGAAGAGATTAATACTAAACTGGAGCTATGAAGAACAAAAGTTTATTTGATAAGCGAAATGAAGACAAAACATTTGATGTGCCCCTTCAGTCAATGTAGAGGAGGGGAGAGAGTGGTGAAACTTGGGGAATGTGAGCTATATTAGAGTGGCTATTTTAACTACCTGGGGTCCGTCATTAACAAAGAGGGGGATACTAAGGATGATATTTCACACATGATTAAACTGGGATTGATGAAATGACGAATTGCATCGAGAGTTATGTGACAAAAGAATGCCTATTAAACTCAAGGAAAAATTTTATAGGATGATTGTACGACCAACTATGATATATAGAATGGAGTGTTGGGAAGTTAAGAAGTATAATTTGAATAAACTGAGTGTAGCGAAGATGAGAATGTTGAGAGGGTTGTACGACAAGACCAGGAGAAATAAAGTAAAGAACGATTGCATTAGAAAATATTTTGGACTTGCACCAATTTAGGAAAAGCTCCATCAAATCCGATTGAGGTCGTATGGCCATGTTCAACAGATACCTATAGATACCCCAGTAAGGAAGAGTGACTAGATTCAATTAGAGGGAGTTAGAAGAGGTAGGGGCATGCCTAATATGACTACTGAAGAAGTGTTATAAAAAGATATGCATATGGTAGGGCTCGATTCTTTAGTATGACTGTGGATAGAGTTTTGTGGGGGACTAAGACCTGTGTTGCCGATCCTATTTAGGAGATGTTCCCAGGATGCGTATTTGACTACTGTTTTACCTCCTTCTCTTGTCTCCAATTGCTCGTTTTAACCTCTCTTTTGTGCTTCTTTATTTTCATATTTTTATATTAGATCCATATAATCGATCCCATTTAGTTGGGATAAGATTATGATTGTTGTTGTTATTATCTATAGTTGTGATAGATATTACCAAGATGGACATACTGATATCTGAATCTGTATCCATTTTATCATCTAGATATGAAAAGGTATCAAAATTCTTATCTATATATCCAAAGAAATATTCTAATACACGGACACAAAGTGAAATCTAGTAAGTCCTTTGACTTTTCACTTACACTTTTATCCATTTTATCCTTTCTTTTTTGGGAGAGAATTCCTTCCATTTATTCTTGTGATATGCTTGTGAGTAGTGAGCCAATCATATGGAGGCCTACCCAATGGAGCAATTGAATGACCATGGTTTAAAGACTTCGTATCGGATCGGCTGAATTGACCATTCTATATTGGTATCGGCTTTTTCTAATACCGATTCTTAATGATCCAATGTATCAGAGTATGGATCAGGGGTAAAATCTATGATAAAAATCACCAATAGTGATGATAAAACCCTCCAAATAGGATTGATACCGTGATACAAACTGATTCGTATTAATATCGTATCAGTACCATTACCAATTATTGAAACTTTGATTAGATTCTTTTTTTTAGTAAACAAATCCATGATTGGATGAGAGCCTATATTGAGATCTTTGCATGAACTGAAAGGAAACTGTGATGATTCGCTCTTGTCGAATAGCTTAATCAGTGGCTTGGGTTTCCTCTTTCTTGATCATGATGGTCCTTTATTTTTTTCTTTCTCGAAAGCTACCTTTGGATCGATTCTCATTGGTGAAGCCATGGCATTTTGGGATTCCCTTTCTCCAAGCTATTGAGGATAGTTATGATGACCTTATCATCGAATCAGAAAACAAAGATTTAATCAATTTTCTCATAGCTGTGCTCTTAATCGGACTGTTCATATTTTATTCAAGACATCATTCATGTGGTAACGTACTTAGTCATGTGTTTCTCATTTTATTGCCAAATAACCATTCAAATTTAGTTAACTCTCTTTCTAAGCAAGGCTGGTCTGTTACGTGTAGGACTACTTGGCTTCAATGCATTTCATGGATTTTGAAAATTCATAACTCCAAATTTATGTGCTCTTCACTTGTTTCTCAATAAATTACTTACGGGTAAAAGAATGCCATCGACTTAAGTGGCTAATAAACTAACGTACAGATCAATGGGAGGTCGCACAGAAGCATCTTTAACATATGGGTGATAGCACAGTTTTATCGTGCCCATCAATCTAAACATAGACACATGTAAGTGGGTAACTTTATTTTCCTGTTACTTTTATTCCGTGAATTTATCAAAACCAATCATATTAGTACACGTGCCAAAGTTGCATTGGAAGTGGATGCACACTAAACAGCTGAAAGCACAAAAGCAGAGCTGACTAACTGATTCCATGTCCTCCTCGATCCCATCGCCCACCATGCATACGTTTTTATATATATATATATATAGCTATCAAATAGATATCGAGAGTCGACTTAGAGAAGGGTTGATAGAAGATGATGTCGCTGAAGGGATTAAATCCTCCGGATCAGTTTCGAACCCTGACTCGACCCCGATCCGTCCACGCTCTCAGATCACTGAATCGCCGTGGAATAGCGGTCGTCTCTTGCTGTTCTTCATCTGTGGGGCGAAGTTGTGATCTCTCCATTTCGAAACAGATAAACGGTTCGGGAGAAGCATCAATCGGGTCGACCGATGAATCCGTAAACTTGGCAGACCAATTCCGGTTTGGGAGGTTGACTGATGATATGCTGGCCTATAAGAGGAAATTTGTAGTGAGATGGTATGAGGTTGGGTTCAATAATACTGCTGCAGTTATAGCCATTACCAATCTCCTTCAGGTGAGCTATGTTTTTTTGTTTTTTGTTTTTTGTTTTTGTTTTTGTTTTTGTTTTTTTGTTTTGTTTTTTTTTATATAACGAGTTTCAATTACCAATATTCTCTCTCTGTTATGGGTATCAATCGGTCGAGCCTAATGAGGTCTCACCATTTTTTTCCCCTCGCACTATGACCACCTAAATAGATAATTGGGCTTGCATGTGGAATGCATGGGCTTTTATTAACAGTCAGTCAAGCATTAACCAAACTATAAATAATTGAATTAAATTAGCCTTAAATGGATTATTAAGCCATTTATCTCTAAACATGGAATCCGGATCAAGTTCACACATGAAAACAATCTCGTACGTCCTTGGTCAATGAATTTAAAATCTATTAAATGAAGAGAGAAAAAGTGGATTTTAAGTCCACGGACCAAGGGCGTACAAGATTCTTTGGTAGGACTTCTGTTCTATTATCCTTACTTATACCTCCATAATTAAATGCCTATGTTGTAACTCTTTTTAAGCCAATTTTTTGAAACTCTTTTAAGTCAAATTTAATTTATTTTAATTTCCCTACTATATTATCAAATCTAGGAAGCTGGATGCAGTCATCTTCAATGCACAGGGTACTCGAAAGATGGGATTGGGACAGGCGACACCATGAGAAAGATGCATCTGATATGGGTGACTACTCGAATGCAAATTGAACTTCACAAATACCCAACATGGTGGGTGGATGGGTTCTTTATCACTTTTACTTCAAAATACTGATATGAGCTTTGTTTGCTTTGTTTGCTTGCTTTTTGGGCTTGAACTTGATATTTTGATTTTGTAAATCTAATACCAAATGATAGGGGCGACGTGGTTGAGATTGAGACATGGTTAGAACTGGGAAGAGTTACGGGCAAACGTGATTGGATTATCAGAGATGCCACTGGTGCAGTTATTGGGAGAGCTACCAGGTATTTCCTTTGTTGTTTAATACTGTTTACTTTCTAGGATTAAGATCCTCTCCAGCCCGATGGATGGAGTGTATTGACGTAATATTGAGACCACCCTAATTGGAGCGAGAGTTTTCTCTCTCTCTCTCTCTCTCTCTCTCTCTCTTCTGTTTTCTTTCTCCTTATTTCTCTCTCTGGCCAGTGAGTGATACAGGTTTAGAAGAACTCAACCCCATAAATCGGCTTATAAGGTGAGGAGACTCGAGACCCAATATCATATCAACCCACATCAATTCTCATTGAAAACCGATATGAGATCAGACTCCCATATGGTTGATATATGATCATAACATATCATCAAGCTTCCAAACTCGACATCCATGGCGACCACTCTGAATTAAGTAACCCTATATAAGTGGCTCTCACTCTATTCCAGGGTTTCTGCTTGGCAGCAAGTAGCCCTTCCATGCGAGAGAAAGAGAGAGACAGAAACTTTCACTCATATTTCTCCAACACCCCTCGGGCTGGAGATCTTTCTCTCTCTCTCATAGTGCAGTATAAAATATAATTTGGAGGTAGAAAACATATAAAAACAAACTGAAGTATTCATAGCATCTATTATGAATGAGTTTTTCTAGATTTTATTTCTTCTCATTAATATATTAATATATAGTAAAGTAGATAAGGCATTAATTGTTGATATCACTCCAAAAACATTATGGTTCTCTTACCCACTAATAAGAGTGTCAATTGGTTCAATTCCCCATCTGTGCATCTGCAATTTAAGTGGAGATCATGGCGGTGGGTTACTGCACTAGTCTCCCCGAGGAATAGTCAAGGTGCGCGTAAACTGATCCGGGCACTTTGATTAATAGAAAAAAAAAGAAGAAAAGTGTCAATTGGTTTAGTTCAGTTCAAGATACAGTGTGGGAAACTAAAATCAAACCAAAGCGGAATTAAGAGCCTATTTTTCAAGTTAAACTTAGTTTTTATTGGGTTTTCATCAAGTTTAGAATTTTTTTTGTCTTTTTTTGGAAAATTAAAAGTTTGGTAAAATGATCTTAATGATCATATGATGAAAGGCGGAAAGGAAAAAAGAAAACTGTAAGTCATATGATGCATGGTTGCAGTCCATGCTGTTTACATTCAGTGCTAGAACTAACTATTTGTTGGTTCTTATGTCAGAAACCTTAAGTACAAATTTCATCCAGATTGGACTACTTTAATCTGTCATTCTGGGGATATTTTCTTCTCTAACTGTTTAATAAGAATGCAATAGATATTGGAATGCTCCAAAATTTTGACTTTTCATTCGGCCTTGAATACCTCCTCAATGATGGAAAGTATATATCAGATCCAATACATTTTCCTCTACATGGCTATCCTCTATCTATCTATCTATATATATATATATTCATGCAAGGAAAATATTACTGTTATGATATCTGGCTCAAATTTGATTAGATACATAATTTTGCTGCAGCAAATGGGCTGTGATGAACCAAGACACGAGACGACTCCAAAAAATGGGCAAAGATGAGCTTGATGATCTTCCAAATTACTGTCCACGAACAACACGGTAGGTGTACTTGGTAAAAAAAAAAAAAAAACCAGTGCACAAGGCTCCTCCTACTGGTTTGGGAGGGGCAAATGTGTTTAGTATTATAATCTCAAATAATATATTTTTGTCGAGAAAATTTTGTAGTTAATTCATGAGAGGGCAGATCTAACCAAAGTTAAAGTTTGGGTGATCATAGATTAAGATTATTGGATATGATTGATCTAATTAAATGCTATGGTTGTGCCCCATTCAGGTTAGCTTTTCCAGAGGAAAATAATAGTAGAATGAAGAAAATTCCCAAGCTTGAAGAACCTGCACAGTATTCTACACTAGGGCTTAAGGTAAAAGTCTTTTAACTATTCTTAACATTGAACATTAATTCAAGTTCTCAGTTTTGCCTTGGAAAACTGCAGCCTAGAAGAGCTGATCTAGACATGAATCAGCATGTGAACAATGTCACCTACATAGGATGGGTTCTTGAGGTCAGTAATACTCAGTAGAGATGCTTTTATTGTCACTTATTTGTGTTCTTTTATATGCTTAAATTAATAACATCAACTTCTATATGAACAGAGCATGCCTCAAGAAATTATTGACACTCATGAAGTTCAAAAGGTGACACTAGATTACAGAAGAGAATGCCAACAGGATGACATGGTTGATTCACTCACTAGTATGGAACTAGTAATGGAAGGTTCAGAAGTAGTTGCAGAGCTTAGTGGGAGTAAAAATGGGTCTCTCATTGGGAGGAAACATGAAGAAGACTGTTATCAGTTCTTGCATTGCTTGAGAATGTCAAGTGGAGGACCGGAAATTAACCGCGGTCGCACAGAGTGGAGAAGGAAACCAATAGGTTGAATCCACAATGTATTTTTTCTTACTATTCAACTGAAGGAATACAAGAAGTTATGAATCAGTAAAAAAACTTATTATGTATAGAGGGAGAGATTATCTCGGACCTTGGATGACTTTATATACTTAGTTGGACGTCTCTGTCTTACAACTTAAGCTTTTGGATTGGACACTTCAATATGAGACCATCATGCCTATATCATGATATAATTCCACGTTGAGCTTCTGTATTTCTGAGAGCTCTTTTGTTTGACTGAGAGTAATTTAGCACAATTCAAAATGCACTATTCCTCTGTCTTTGTTTGTGATAGGGGTGAGGTAGGGTTGGGCAATGGCAATAATCTTAACTTCTAGGTGGTGTAAGGCAGTAGGGTTTTTACCTTTGCCTTATAAGTTGAAGGCTTGGATAAGGATTTGGCCTTATCCATAATGTTAATTAGGGCTTATTGTTGGCATATGATGTCTTGTATTCCATCGCAGTTTAATCCAGGATTGATTAAGCCCTCCCTCTCCAAAAAAAAAAAAAAAAAAAAAAGGGTCTTTTAAGTAGACTGAGAGGTGTGATCGCATTTGACCCAATTCTCCATTGATAGTGAAACAGAATTTCATCTCATCGAGGACATAGGCAATCATATTGAATCTCATAAATTTGTATGCAATGTGTGATTACTTGTTCCTATTTTCCTATTATTTTCTGCATCATTTTAGGGTTGTGTTTCTACACTTATAAAGCATTATCATGGTTAAACTTTGAGTTGTGTTTTAAATTTTGGGCTTAACGAATGGTGTTTTAATGGGTTGTGACTTATGGTGGGCTTATGGATTGTGTAGTTTGAGTAAATATAGGGAGGGTATGTGGATTGGGCGGGCTAATATTTCAAATTCCATTATACATTAAGGGTTTAATTCCCCCATAACACCAGATGAAATTGGAAACTGCACATAGACACCCCTTCCCTACCTAGTTTACTTTAGCATTCCCGCCTTAAAATATTCTAAATATCTTCTCCTATTTATGGGTTTCTCGTAATACCCCTTTCAATGTTCAAAAATGCACATGAGTGTGAGAGAAAATCCACATTATAAAAAAGAATATGCACACCACAATAATGAGGGTCTAAAGAATGGTATCATTCATCAATGACACATAATCAAAATGTGAAAAAAAAATGTCAATGCAGACCCACTCTTTATTACGGAGTATATTGAAAATATACACAAGGCCAACATATGCTTCTTTTTCCTCTACTAAATTATTTTTTTTACCCTACCTAAGTCCTAGATAGGAAAATGGATAGCGTGAGATGTCCTTGCCCTTCATACCTCCTTATGGTCCTTCCATAGGGTTGGTGATTTTCTTTTTTTTTTCAAGAATACTTTTGCTTGGACCAAGTTAGTCAAGAAAAAATTCCTGCACACTTGAACTGATTTCCATGCAGAACACCCTATGTTTTTGCTCTGTAAACCGGTGATATGACTGTTCTGTCCATTGGATATTTAATATGTGAATTGGTCACATGTTACTGAAATTCAATATACCCTCTCACATCTATGCAGGGGTTAGGCATGCTAGCGATATGTAATGGAATTAGGTATGCTAGCTTTTTTCAACCGTTGGATTTTTTCAGATTGATTTAAGTGGTTGGATTCATGTTTATTACTTTAAACCTTAAATACATCAAGAGAGAGAAATACTCTGACAAATATGGTACGATTTTCTTGGAAAGTCTAGAATACATCTTCTCCATCATGTTGTGTCACTTTCATTGCTTCATTGTCTCTGCTCCGGCGAAGAGTATACTGTTTGCTAGCTGGATCTCCGATGCCGTCCTCTATTTCACTGTCGAAGAAGGCCTATATCAAAACCTGTCCGATCACCCCTCAGTGGTCGGAATTTCACTTCTCAGCTCTGTTGGTGTATGATGTCTTGTATTCCGTCGCAGTTTAATCCAGGGAGTACTGGTGCAGCACCTAGACAGCCAGGATGGCGGTCCCGCTAGCCGGTTAGCGGGTCGTGGGGGTTGCAAGGGGGGCAGGAGGCCCCCCTGCATAGCAGGGGGTGTAGGGGGGCTCATCCCCCTGCTCGAATTTTTTATTTGAGGGCAATTGTAGTTTAATCCGGATTAGGGTGGCAATTGTAGTTTAATCCGGATTAGGGTTTTTTCTCGCTATATATTTGTAGTGAGGGTTTCTTTCTCTGTAATGCAAGCAATACTGAGAGGTGTGAGGACGAGCGCTGTAACCCTATTCTCCATTGATAGTGAAGCAGGATCTCATCTCACCGGGGACGTAGGCAACATTGCCAAACCTCGTAAAATCCGTGTGCATTGTTTGTTTGTTTTTCATTATCTTCTGCATCGTTTTAGGGCTGCGTTTCTACAAATTGGTATCAGAGCTCTAGGTTTCCGTTTTCTAGGGTTTACTATCACGATGACAGGGAAGGGATCGAATGTCAAGTATGACATCGAGAGGTTTAATGGGAAGAACAATTTCACCCTCTGGCGTCAAAGGATGAAGGATCTTCTGATACAGCAAGGTTTGGCGAAAACGTTATTGGGGAAGTCGAAGAAACCTGAAAAAATTACTGACGAAGATTGGGAAGAGATGGAGGAAAAGGCGGTAAGTGCTATTCGATTAAATCTTTCTGATGATGCCCTACAATATGTTGTGGGTATCGATTCTGCACCGCAATTATGGGCGAAACTTGAAAGCATCTACATGACGAAGTCCTTAACGAACAAGTTGTTCGTGAAGAAGCAATTGTATTCTCTACAGATGGAGGAAGGTACGGATCTATTAGAGCATCTTAACATGTTCAATCAGATCGTAAGTAAACTTGCAAACCTGGAGGTTAAGATCGAGGATGAAGACAAGGCGTTACTATTGCTGTCGTCGCTCCCAGAATCATATGATCATCTAGTAACGACTCTCTTGTACGGGAAGGAGACCCTTGAGATGGATGAAGTCGCAGCTGCCTTCATGTCCAATGATACAAGTAAGAAGGCCAGTAGTACGAAATCTCAAGGAGAAGGTTTTTTCGGAGGTGACAAGGAGCAGGAAAGAGGGAGATCAAATCAGAAGGGATCTGGGAAGAGTCGATCGAAATCAAAAGGGGCAAAGACAAATGTCTCTTGTTACTATTGCAAGAAGGAAGGTCATATGAAGAGAGAGTGCTTGAAGAGGAAGGCGGACTTAAAGAATAAAGGTGTAGATAAGGCATCTGAGGAAGCTAGCGTGGCTGATAGTTCAGATGGAGATGTACTCTCTATATCATCAGGTAAGAATCAACCTTCTGATTCTTGGATTTTAGATTCTGGATGTTCATATCACATGTGTCCGTATAAGGATTGGTTTGATACATATCAACCATATAATGGTGGGTCTGTCCTAATGGGGAATGATGCTGTATGCAAGACCATTGTGATAGGCACTATCAAAATCAAGATGTTTGATGGGATAGTAAGAACTTTAGCAGATGTGAGACATGTACCAGAATTAAGGAAAAACTTAATATCTTTGGGGGCACTTGACTCAAATGGCTGCAAGTACATAGCAGAAGGTGGAGTTCTCAAAGTTATTAAGGGTGTAATGGTTGTCATGAAGGGACAGCTAGCAGGAAACCTATACAGACTCATAGGGAGCACAGTTATAGGTGGAGCATCTGTGACTACAGATGTAGTATTTGATACAGATGATACCTGTCTGTGGCATATGCGGTTGGGGCATATGGGAGAAAGAGGATTGATGGAGCTTCATAAAAGGAAAATGTTGAAGGGAGTAAAAACTTGTAAATTGAACTTCTGCAAGTATTGTGTGTTTGGAAAACAGTGCAAGGTTAGTTTCAAAACTGCAAAACATAAGAGTCGAGGGGTGCTTGATTATGTACACAGCGATGTATGGGGTCCTTCAACAACAAAATCTAAAGGTGGGGCAGAATACTTCGTGACCTTTGTTGATGATTACTCAAGGAAAGTCTGGATCTACTTCATGAAGCATAAAAGTGAGGTGTTCACTAAATTTAAGGAATGGAAGGCTGAGGTAGAAAGGAAGATAGGAAAGAAAATTAAATACTTGAGAACAGATAATGGAGGAGAGTACACATACAAGCCGTTTCTAGAATTGTGCAAAGCTGAAGGGATTATACGTCACTTCACGGTTCCAAAGACACCACAGCAAAATGTTGTAGCTGAAAGGATGAACAGAACACTTCTAGAAATGGCTCAAAGTATGAGGCTGAATGCAGGGTTGAGCAAGAGATTTTGGGCAGAAGCAGTGAACATGGCATGTTTCCTCATCAATAGGTCTCCATCAAAGGCGATTGATTGTAAAGTTCTTGAAGACGTATGGACAGGAAAACTAGTAGATTATTCTATTCTAAAAATATTTGGTTGTCCAGCCTATGCGCATGTTGAGAGTGAACAGCATTCCAAGTTAGACTCAAAGTCTAAGCAATGCATCTTTCTTGGTTTTAAGAAAGGTGTAAAGGGATTCAAGTTGTGGGATCCAAGTTCACAGAATAGGTAGAACATTATTTTGTAATTTATTTTTAAACTTTGTTTGGATTATAATTCATACATAGTTTAGGGATCTTGAGGTCTACCTATTTATACAATTTTGGCCTCATATAAGTTGTCATATGGTAGAAACTTGAGCTGTCCTGTCAACTTGTTGGATGACCCATTTGTAAGCAACTTAACCCAATTTATATATAATAATAATAGGATGCCACTCATCTCTTCCACATACAATTGATTATGTGCATTAGAGTTAGTTGTGGTCATGGATTACACTTTGTGGCTAATGTGTTACCGATCTTGTGTACTCCAGGACTACATTTGGAAATTTGCTTCGTGGCTGACAATTAGTACCGATGTTGCGTAGTCCATACTCAACTATTATATGCATGCTAGATTAGATAAACAGTCATGGGTTACACTTTGTGGCCGATGTGTTACCGGTATCATGTATCTGTGACTGTACTTGGAGATGGATTACACTTTGTGGCCGATGTGTTACTAGTATCGTGTAATTCATACTAACTATATCATTATGAAGGCATGTAACATATATGTGGTTAGGTATCACTCCCTATGCTATGAACCCTAGCCAATAGGGATTAAGGTGTTGGATAACCAATTATGGTATGTTCGATGTGCCTTTCCATAATGCCACACCCGCAGTACAATGTGATTATTGTCGGAGGTGGGATTATCAGGGGTTTGCTGAGTGACCCATAGAAGCATATGAGGACTGGCAGGCTTTTATTCATGGCTAAGGTTTATATCCCTGCGTAGTCGATGGCGGTTCCAAGACAAGGGATACAGCCTAATGTGCTGTAGTAGCATTTACCAGACTTGGTTGTATTGTTAGGTGGATAATAAAATAAATGAATTGCATTACGAGCATCATGGACTATGTGTTTAAATTTTATTATCATGCATCATAAATTATTACTGTGATTATTTTACTTAGGTGTGCTTGAACCTCACCCTTCACTGAGCGAGTTGGAAAGCTCACCCCACATATACACACTTTTTAGATGATGATGCAGGTACGGTCGTGCCTATGGCTAGTGACTCACTTTCCTCTAGACCCGAGTACGGAGTGAGTGACTGGTGGATGTCAGAAGCGGAGGAGTATGGCCAGGACTATGCTTGTGATTTCTGTGCATACGCAGCACCATGAGGTGTTCGGCATATTTTTGGTGAATTTGATATGAGTTTGTAGATGGTACACTTTTGAACTTATTATTTATGAAGGCATGTAGAATATTTGTGGTTACGTATCATTCCCTATGCTATTTCCCCTTGCCAACAGGGGGTAAGGTGTTGGATGACCCAATGGTGGTATGTTCGACGAACCTTCCCAAAATGCCACACCCGCGTTATGATGTGATTTTTGCCGGAGGCGGAAACTTGTCTGGTATGGCCGATGGATATACCTATGTCGTGACTGCCAGGAGGGGGTTTTCAGGGGTTTGCTGGGTGACAGATGGCCGCATACAGAGGCCAATAGCCTCCTAATCATGGCTAGGGTTTATACCATTGCATAGTCAATGGCGGTTTCGAGACGAGGGATATAGCCTAATATGCCGTAGTAGCATTTACCAGACTTAGTTGTATTGCTAAGTGGATAATAAAATAAATGAATTGAATCATGATCATCATGGACTATGTGTTTAATTTCTGTTATCATGCATCATAAATTATTTATGCAACTGCTTTGCTTGGTTGTGCATGAACCCCACCCCTCACTGAGCAAGTTGGAAAGCTCACCCCATGTATATGCCCCCTTTTAGATGATGATGCAGGTACGGTTGTGACTCTCTTTCCTTTGGACCCGAGTATGGAGCGAGCGACTGGTGGATACCAGAAGCAAGGGAGCATGACCTAGATTGTGCCTATGATATATATGCATACGCGGCACCATGAGGTGTTGGGTGTATTTTTGTTATTTTGATACAGATTTGTGGATATTATACTTTTAAACTTGACATGTATAAGTCTCAAATATTTGTAAACAAATAAACTTGGTTATGGATAATTACTTTATCATTAGATGTTCCCCATTTATTTATGATTCTGTTGCTATTGTTTGGTTTTGTTGTGAGATTGTGAATCGTTAAGGTACTGCTATCAGAGATCCTAGTAGGTTCGTAATACAGGTAAGCGTATTACTCACACCTTCGGTATTCCTACATGGTAAGTTGGGTCAACTGGAAGTGGGGTGTGACAGCCAATCTATAGGCTAATGTGCCAATCCGATCCAGTATCTCAAAGGGTCCTATATATCTTGGACTTAATTTACCTCTCTTTCCAAATCTCTTAATGCCTTTGATTGGTAAAATTTTCAGAAATACCTTTTCACCTACCCCAAAGTCCAAAGGCTTCCTCCTGCTATCTGTATAACTCTTCTATCTTGATTGAGTTGCCTTGATTCTTTCCCTGATCATATCTACCTTCTCACAGGTAGCTTATACCAGCTCAGGTCCCAAAATTCTTCTTTCACCCACTTCATCCCAATACAATGGGGATATACACTTCTTTCCATAAAAAGCTTCAAATGGTGCCATACCAATAGTTGATTGATAACTCTTATATGAAAATTCAACTGAGGGTATATGCTCATCCCAACTATAGCTCATATCTATAGCATAGGGGCCCTCAACATATCTTCTAAAGTCTGGATTCTTCTGTCTATCTGCCCATCTGTCTAAGGATGAAATGTTGTGCTAAATTTCAGTAACAGAATAACTCGATTATGGATAATATTTTATCATTAGATATTTTTCCTATTTTGTTGATGATTCTGCTATTATACTCTGATTTTCCTGCTTTTAGTTGGTTTGTGATGTGAGATTGTGAAATGTTAAGGTACTGCTATCAGAGATCTTGATAGGTTTGTAGGACAGGTACGTGTTTTACTCACACCGTCGGTATTCCTAATGGTAAGTTGGGTCTACTAGAAGTGGGGCGTGGTAGCTTGGTATTAGAGCATGAGCTCTACCTTAGCTCACAATCTCAGCCAAACTATGACTTGGGGAAATTAAGATTTAAATAAAAATCTCAAAGATAACAATTTATAGAATTGCATAATTAGGAGACAAGCATAGGTGTCAAAGCCATTTCATTAAATAAGGAATTTGATTGCATAAGCTTACACTTTTTCATAAAAATAAAATACTGAAAGCTGAAAATCCTAACTAGCCTAAGTCTAGGAAACTCAAACAACTGAAGAAAATGACAGAAAAGAAAATTCAACTAAAGTCTAGAACATGAAATCTTAAGAGAAAGCATAAACTAAAAGGAAATCCTAAAACTACAGTGGCAACATGCCACTACTCTTGCTGATGCTACTGCTACTGGTGCTGTCCTTGGCCTTGGGCCTGGTTTGGACCATGTGTTCCTGAAGGTGGCATCGGTATGGTGAGGTGGGAGACCATAGCCTGCATCTGTGCCTCTAGGGAGGCCACCTTATTGTCCACAAGACAATAGTTCCTATCCATGATTTTGATGCGGTTGTCCATACTCCTCAACAACGCTATAGTAGTGTCCAAGTGGGCCATCACATCATTGAGACCATAAGGCCTTGCACCCCTCGTGCCTTGGGAATTGGAAGCTACTCTAGAACCCATAGCCTGTGGGTTAGGTGATGGGACACCACCAACCCCAGCAGCTCCTCTCCCTATACCACCAGCACCTCTACCAACGTCTACACCAACTCCACCAACATCCTCCTCAGCAAGTGATACCTCATCCATGTCTAGAGNATACACCACCAATACACATCGATACGATACGATATGCCTCGATACGACTATGAAAATTATAAAATTGAGGTAAAATGTACGTTTCGGTATGTATTGGTACGTATCGGTGAGTATCGGTATGTATCGATCGGTACGTATCGATATATATTGGGACGTATCGGTGAGTATCGATATATATCGGTAGGTATCGGTGAGTATCGGTATGTACCGATACAGTGCGCTATGGTCATATAATGGCAAAGATGGTAATTTTTCAGAAAAACACGATTTTTTGAAGGGTTTTTGTTCCAAAGTTGCTGTCAGCCATATTTCTCTCTAACTAAAGTGGAAATCAAGGTTCGGAATAAGGATTTTACATTTATGGGACAACTACAAACCTTGAATTCTTAGTACGATACCCTCAATTTAGTGTTTATGCATAATACATGTTATCAATAGCTTTTTTTAACAAACTCTTTATGCAAAAGTATTTTAAAAAATGTTTCCTATCCATTTATGTGTGTATCTTTAGCGTATCTTAGTGTATCTCTGATACGATACGATACTCTCCGATACATATCTTAATTTTGGCCGACCGATACAGTGACTAATACCGATACTTTAATCCTTGGGTACTAGTAGAATATCATACGCTATTAGCACCTGATGAATTAGGCTTGATGAGAGAGATTGTCCATTACAAGGAAGTAAAGCTTCGCCCACCTAAGATTATTGTCTCTGCTTTCCATGTCTTCGACGAAGTTGATGTCTATGACAATGAAGGGTGGTGACTTGGAAGGATCACCTGTGTACAGGGCTCCAAGTACTCTGTTTATTTCTCAAGTTCTCAAAATGAGATTAAATACTCTTTTTTTTTGGGCTAAGGGTTCACTGGAATTGGAGAATGGAAAATGGGTTCCTTCTCTTTCCCACCATTGAAAGGTTGTTGCCTTTTCTTGAATCTACTCGATCTCTTTTGGAAGATGTTTCTTTCTTTGCCATTTCTCTCTCCCTGGTTTATTATAATGAAACTGGGTCTCTTTGCCCCTTTTATTCTTTTTTTACTTGGAATGGTAGATGATGAACTGCTAACTCTCATGGGTTAATCTGTTCATGTAATATGATTTCTAATGCGGGTGCTTGCTGCTCTTTCGTTTATTGAACCATATAGCGTAGAGAACTGCAAAATCTTTACATGTTGTGCTCTCATCATATCCTGCAACCATTACATGACTCGATGTAGGATACATGTTTGACAAGGTTTTGAAACTCTCAGGTTTTGAAACGATCATACTTCTTCTTCGTGTTTTGAGATTGCAGCTAATCTGAAACTCTCTTCACTACATCTTCTGTGTTTTGATTATGACTATATTCTCTCTCGTATCAATTTGTCGGACAATTGGTAATGGGATTTAAATAGGGGTTTGTCTTACAAAAGGGTTGTAACCCACTTCTAGTTACTTAAAAGTCCTATAATGTATAATGTGATAGAGATGATTGGTTCAACAGAATTAAAAAGGTAATTTCATGGGTTTATATTCCCAATAAAAATTTAAAAACTACTACACCACTTTCTATGACAAAGTGTTTAAAAAGGGTACAAATGAAATTCTATCCTTAAATAGATCCATCGCTACGTTTGGAATTTCAAATCTCAATTCCTCATCTTTCTAAAGTCCAACATGGGATTGGAAAAAAAAAAAAGAACAGAAAAATTATAATAACCGTTGGGTCATTGGGTCTATTATTTTGAGTAAGGGTGTCCATTTTCAGTCCGAGCGGATTGAATTGATCAAGAAAAACATGAAACATACCTTTATCGATTTGAGTTTTTATCAAATCGATAAAAAATTGAATTGGACTAGATCAAGCGAATCGAAACCGTAAAAAACCTTATAACAACTTAAGAAAATTACTAAAAGAGAACATGTTACCTACAAGAGGCCATTACGTTAACTCAATAAAAATCAAACCGGCCTGAATTGAAATTGAACTTTGATTTCAGTTTGGCCTAATACTAGATAAAATCTAGATCAAACTGACCAAAATCGGAAATGTATTGAATCAATCACAAGAACCTTATAATCGGTCATTTAGAAACATCCTGAATAGGGATTACTATGGTCGATTTGGATTAGAAATTGGTTTATTCAACCAATGATTTTAAACTCGAAATTGAGTATCAAAACAATCCTTATAGTGATTCCAATTCTAAATTGACCATTCTAGAAATACCAGAGTTGGATAATTCACAATCAACTCTAATCCAAATCGGCTAATACCAGAATTTTAACTCAAAATCAAAGAGTAAATTGATCCCTAATGATTCAAGTTTGGATCAGATCCAAATCAGTCACAAAAATGTTAGAATTTACACTAAATTCTAAAAACCAACAGCCCAATCCCAAAAATCCTAGATGTGCCATTCTATAATGATCGGAATTGGGATTGATCCGAACTAACCAAATCAACTAGGTCTCAGAGAGACTCGCGAGAAGGAAGATGATCAGTTGGGGCAAGGGGTTGTTTGGGTTGTTTGGGAAGAACATTCATTCTCAAAAATACCCCTTGTTTTGCTGTTTAAATTAAAGTAACGATTCAAAAAGTTAAGATTGAATTTACTTTTTTAACCTTAAAAACAATCACAAAATGATAAAATAATGGGGACACAGTAATTTAGGTTACAAGGTTTTTGTAATCGGTCCGTTACATTTAGACATACCCTTTAAATAGTGCAATGGTTGTTTAGGTCGATCATCCTCTGTCGCCTCAACTATTTGATCATCCCTCTCGCTTCTGCAAGTGCGCGATCAGCCCATTTCGACCACTGCAGTGGTCGATCATCCCCTCTCTCATATACTCGATGGAGGTCCGGTGGAGTCACCATGATGTTCCAGCTCCCTTTCTTGCGGCTGAGAGGGAGAATAACAATGGGAAGAGGAAGACAGTAGAGAGAAGAAGATTTGAGGAAGATGGAGAGATGTGCATTAGTCGTATCATCAATTTCTTTTAGTAACCCCATTTTTTTATCCTAGTATCACTGACATCCCTCTGCCCAAGAATATTGTATCAGGTTTAAGTGTATACTATTGTCAGTCTGTATGTAATTTTAGAGTTATTATAACATATTTAAATCAAACGGTTACTATTTATTTCTTCCAATCCAACAATCTATAGTTGCTAGCATTCCTAATTCCATTACATATTGCTAGGATACAGTGGAAAAACTCAATTATTCATCTGATTCAGATGCTAAAATGATAGCAACAGGATTTTCTGGCCAATTTCGTGGTTGGTGGGATTTTTATCTGTCTGAAGATGTTAGACAACAGATTATAGGTGCTACGACTCGTGTTCCGCAACAGTTAACTGAACAATTAGCTGATGGCAACTTTGCTCAGCGAACTGTTTATGTTGACCAAGAAGATGAAATTAATACATTGGTCTACACTATAACTCTTTATTTTATTGGATCAGCTGAAATCTTAGCTGATTGAACAAGAGAACAATTAATGAATCTTCGATGTCCTACACTATCTCATTACAGATGGTATAGAGATGTCTTTTTTGCTAAAGTCTTTTCTAGAGAGGATTGTAACAATTCCATATGGAAAGAAAAGTTTCTCTCTGGTCTACCTCCTTTATTTGCTCAAAAGGTCAGGTATAGACTTAAAGCAAAATATAATGGCACTATTCCCTTCGAGCAATACACATACGGGGAATTGGCTGCTGAAGTATGCAATGAAGATCTTCAACTCTGCACAGACCTTAAATTTAAAAAACAATTGTCTAAAGAGAGACAAGTTGGATTTCGAGAACTTGGAGATTTCTGTGAACAATTTGAGTTTGAAAAGGTTCGCCCTTCAGGCTCAAAGAAACCTCATAGGAAACTCTCTAAGTTTTCCAAGCCTAAATACCAGGTTAAACAGTATAAGACTAAGCCTAAGCGCTTCTTTAAGAAACGCTTTTCAAAATCTCGTCCTCAAAATACTTTTCTCAATAAACCTCCTGTTTGTTATAAATGTGAAAAAATAGGATACTATAAGAATAACTGTCGAACTAAAGCTAGAATCAATGCTTTAGAAATCGATGATTCTCATAAGCAAAATCTTGAAAAGGTCTTGCTCTATAGCTTTTCTGACCCTGAGCCAGACTCCGAGTCTAACTCAGATCAAGATATTGTTCAACTTGAGTTCGATAGTGATTCCTCTGAGTCTAAATCTCAGACTCCCCACTGTAGTTGTGATCCTTATCAGGCTATGTTTAAAGAAAATGGTTTGATGGTTCTCTCTTCTAAAGAATCATTCCTTTTGAAAACCATTGATCAAGTAAATGATCCCACAACTAAGGCTCAACTCTTACATGAGTATATAACCTTAGTTAAGGATAATACTAGGCCTAGCCCTGTTCCTCAGCAACCCAAGGTTCAAGATTATAGTTTTAAAACTATAATAAATCGAGTCAAAGTTACATCCCTTACTCGAGAACCTACTATTCAGGAACTTCGTAAGGACCTCAACGAAGTTAAAACTGAAGTTCGAGATCTTAAACAAAGAATTCAGATTCTTGAACTTTACAATAATCAACAAGTTGTTGAAAAAAACTCTGACAAAGAAGCTTCCTTTAAGGATCTACTAGCAACTCAAAATATAGTAGCTAGTACCTCTGCAACTCCTGCTGCAGTTTCTTCTGATGACGCTCAAGTCCTAACCATTCAACAGGTTCAAACTCATAGATAGCATATAATAATTAACATCGTTGTTAATCATGAGTTTAGCCTTAAAACTATCGCTTTAATTAATCACGTTTTGTTAATCATATTGTCTATTGCACCACCTTTTTTTTTTTTTGTTAACCAAAGTGTCTGAGCCAGCTTACACGCACCTTGACTAATCCTCGGGGAGACTAATGCAGTATCCCACTACCACGATCTCCAATTAAATCGCAGATGCACAGATGGAGAATCGAACCTAGGACCGTGCGCCTATCCACACAATCCCCAATTCGCCCTAACCATCTGGGCAACCCACTGATGGGTTATTGTCTATTGTCCCTATGGTAGTCCCAAGACCCATTGATGGTCTAATAAATTTTCATTACATTGTTCTACCTCTTGACAAACTAGAACAGACTTGAACCGTTAAATGTGAGCATAGGACCATGGATCCCAACTATCCACAAGATTTCGGATCCCACCTGTCCGCAAGATTTTAGCTCTATCTAACATACAATGTGGCAGTCATAAAGGGAGTATTATCTACCTATTGGGGTGAGGAAATGTAGACTCCACTTAATGGTTGTTGAACATATTTCTCATCTATATATGAAAAGATTGAAATTTCATTTTCCCATTGGTTGTAATATATAGGAGAAATGTTTTCCTTTACCCACGGTGTAGGAAACACTCATAAATCTAGAGTCATTATTATTCTCTCTCTATTTATTTGAAATCCAAAATACCCTTTCATTGTTGATACCCTCGTGGTTTGAGGAAAACTTTATCCTAACATAAATTTGGTATTTCTTTAACTACCACTCCAAAATGAATTTATTAGGGTTGTAGTAGAGTTGGGTTGAGCTAGGTTTTGAATAACCCATGACCAGTCCAAAGTCTTTAGGGCTTAGTTTTAGCCCAGCCTGAGGTCGGGCTATGATATCTTAGGCTAACGTGGTTATACCAAGTTCAGTACTACAAGGTGAGCTGAACACAAAAATATGAACATTAGTGATCAAAGCTGAACCAGGCTCAAAGAAGGTCTTATCCCAAGCCTGATCCGATCTTGAGGGTGAAAATCCCAGCCTAAACATTATAGGGCTCAGGATTCATAGGGTGGACTTGGGCGCATGGGGGGTGATGGACCAAACTTACGAGTAGAATTTAGAGAAAATTATAAGATTACCCAAAATTGAGTTTTAATTTATCAAAATACCCACTCAATCTTTCCTTTGAGAGATTTAATCAAAACAAAACAAATCTATTACAAAAATACCCAAAACAGTGTCATCCCTCATCTTAGTGGATTCATTTAACATTTTTACCCCCACTTGCCTCTCATACAGGGACAAAGAGAACAAAGGAATTGAAGCATGAGATCATCAAATCGGTGCTTGATATCATGAGGGTAAAGAAGAGGGATGGAGGTGAAGAAGGGGTAAAAATGTCATAAAAAAAGGTAAGTAGTATGGGAGGTGCACTGTTTTGGGTAATTTTATAATACCCAAAGTCAATTTAGTTATTTTTGTTCACTTAAAGATTACATGGGTAATTTTGTAAACCGAAACCAAATATTGCCTAATCTGGTAATAATCCCTAGAATTTAATTGTGTTTGTGTGTCTAATTATGATGATCTATTTATTAATTTAAAAAATACTAGACGGCAAGTACCTGTGAGGAATTGCTCTCGCTGACCCATGACTCAACCCAAAATTTCATCAAAAGAAAGAAAAAGAAAAAAAAAAAACCCAAAAATTCTTCTCTTCCTTTATTGGGGTCTGTCAATTAACTCTCATTTCTAAGTCATTAGTCATTATCTGTAGTAGAATGGGGCCACATCAATTGAAATATTGAATGGACTTGATAATTGAATTGACGAGGTTATTATATAAAACTAAGAAACTTGATTAACTCAGTGGTCAGTCCATCCACCTTGATTGACTGACCCAGGGAGGTGTGGAGTTGAATCAGAAAATAAATTTTACTTATAAAAAAATAAGAAAAAATATTTGGCAAAATCAGAGAAAATCCAAGGGAGAGAAAAATATGTATGTTTCTACATATTTATATATCAAAGATCTTGTAGGTCAGCCTTTGATATTGGATGGCTCTGGTCTTGGTATTGTAGCTTCGGCTCCCACCAGGTCCATAATTTTTTATATTTTATTTAGCTGTCTCTCAAGTCTCAACTCGTATTTCTATTAATAATAATAATAAAAAAAAGAATTCTCAATTCGTATTGACCCTAACCACCGGTTTTTTGTTTGTTTGTATTTTTTTTTTTGTCTTCTGGTGGCCTCTCTTTAACTCTTACTATCGTCAGCCACGTGTTCTTTTTATGCTAGCCATACGAAAGCCAACTCAACATATATGGTTTTTTTTAATTATAAAAATAGAAATAATTCATTAAATAGTGTGGAAAACATGGAAGAAATCTTCCATAGGTTTCTTAGCCATAGAGAAAAAATTGGCCAAAGTATCTTACACGGATTGGACAAGGCCTTTCAGCCAAGAAAATCCTCAACCAAAGCTGTAAAATTTTTTTTACTTACTCAATTGTCTCATCTTGTACCAACTTTAGCCACCAATATTTCGTTTCCAAGTGGGCTCTCTCAACTTTTGCTAATCTCAGCCACTTGCCCTTCTTATGTGATTCTTATGTTTTTTTTTTTCTTTTGCTAAAAATCTACAAAAGAATGTTATAGAATAATTACATACTCAAAGAATGAGAGAAAATAAATCATATTAATTTGACACTCCACCTTCAGCATGGCCATCAACAGATAGACAATCCAATCAAAAGAGAAAATACCCAACTTACGTAAATCTATAATGCAGCCTATATTGAGAGTCCTAACTTATATCATCGAGAGCAAATGATGGCGCATAATTCTAGCTTCTTGATGATCCTGTTGTTGTAACGTGTTTAGCCAAGCTATTGGCCATTACATTTCTTTCCCGAAAGCAATGTGAAATCCACGAAATGCTATCCAAATAGTGTTAAAAAATCACCATTTTTGTTGTAAGATCCAAGGATTTTTTTTTTTTCCAATGCAATTCACAATTGTTTGAGAATCACATTTTATCCACAATTTATCGACATTCAATGAGGAGGCAATATGTAACAAAAAAGAAAACAGTGAACTCTGCCATGAAACCTGTTCCAACTCCTTCGTATGATGCAAAATAACGCAAAGGAGATCCACCAAAATCCTTGAATATACCTCCAGCTTCAGAGCAACCTGGATTACCAAGAGAACACTCGTCAATGTTCAACTTGAAATAACCTATTGGTGAAAAGACCATATAATCTCAGCAATCTTCCTGGGAGAAGCTCTTGAAATTGTTACCATTAGTCTCCTGGAAATCAACAAGTCCATGATTGAAGAGATATGGATTTTCGCCATTAAAGCAGTGGGGCAAACTTTACTATTTTATACACATTGTGATTATTTCTTTCTACCCAGAGAGACCACCTGAGTTTTTCTTTTCCACCACGAAAATGGCTCTTCAATTGAAGGAAAACCACACCACTTTCATAAAAAAATCTTAACACCTCAGACCAAACTTAACCTGCAAATTCACAGTCTAAGAAAATATGCCGCAGAGATTCAATATCCTTAAGGCGGAGATGGCATCAAGACACCAACGGCATATTGCGTCTAGCAACCTTATCATCAGTTGGGAAGCACCCTTGTGCTAACCTCCAACCAAAAAGAGAGGATAGAGGAAGCAACTCTTTTAGCCATACTAGCCGCGGCCAAGCCTGAGTTGGATACTTTCCCAAAGGCTTTCCCATGCGGAAATGACGGAGAAAATACCTGATTTGGTTAAGGTCCAAATCCTATTGTCTTTCAAGGCAACCGATGGGAGTAGGATTTTTTTTCTTCGATCACAGATTGCTCACATATCCATAGAGTAAACCAACGGTAATGCCCAGTGACACTCCTCAATAAAGTTCAAAATATTCACTGTCAACCTAACAAGGATAGGACAACTAGAAGGAAGCATGTCATTAATTCTACCTTCATTCAAACATCGATCATAATA
The DNA here is from genome assembly GCF_013358625.1 of Macadamia integrifolia. Taxonomy (NCBI): domain Eukaryota; kingdom Viridiplantae; phylum Streptophyta; class Magnoliopsida; order Proteales; family Proteaceae; genus Macadamia; species Macadamia integrifolia. The sequence goes on from NW_024868161.1 coordinate 128,846, forward strand.
GAACTTGATACAAGTTCCATTGCCAATGATCTACCTTTCTGAGGCCAAAACAAACACCCAAACTTTTTTCAGCCTAGGCAAGATTGATGAAGTGATGTTAGACGTCTTGAGACAACCATCACTAGCAACAAATCTTCCACGTAGAAAAGAGGCAATCATCGAATTTTCTAACTTAACAAACCAACAATATTTAACAAGGAGGACTAGGTTGAGCTCCTTTAAACGACAAATCCCAAAACCTTCTTCTTTTTTCGATTTGCATTAACTTCTACATTTCACTGTTATAGCCTTAAAAGAATTTGCATCCCCACACCAAATATAATTATGTGACCCATATGAGAGCAGACTCAACATATTTGATTTTTTTTTTTTGCGAAAATAAGAACTATTCATTAAACTGTGTGGAACACGTGGGAGAATCTCACATAGGTCTCTCAGCCACATAGAGGAAATCGGCCAAACTATCTTATAAAGATTGGATAGGGCCTTTTGGCTAGAGAATCCGCAACCAAACAATATATATTTTCGTTCTTTACACATATTTATATTACTTGAATTGAAAGCAGAACTTTTTACCAAAAAGAAAAAACATGAGAGCGGGATCTCAAAACAAAATTGTGGGTGGACCTTCATGAACTGGTAAGGTTATTTCAGGAAACCTCCTCTCCATGAAGTGGCATAAGGCTGCATACGTTATGACCCTCCTTAGACCCACAGTGGCAAGAGGCTCATGCACTAGGTATGCCTTTTTTATGTTTCTTGATTAGTTTAAAAATAAAATGATTTATGTGCCTGGTGGGAGTGAAACCCCAATACCAAGGAATATACATTAAATCCCAAAAATTGAGCTACATGCACTTTGATGTTTATAATGTATGGGAAAGTGGTTCCTGTGGGGAAGTGGGTTCCTACGCATGCGTGAGGGCCAATAGGAGCGCACGAGGAAGCATTTACATTCATTATTTTCCATTTCTAAGGGGTAGTTGGTCATTTCGTCTCCATGTGTCTTGGCGTCGGGGCCACACTCCCCCCACATAAAATATTTTCTGATGATATATATTGGGTAAAGGTACATGTCTGAATCTCTTATCCACCCTTGGAAAAGTCCCCCTACCCTTCCCATCCCAGCCTCCTCATTGGTTGAGTTCCCAGAAAGCTAGTGGTGTGCACAACCTCTCTATATTTGTCTAGGCCAGTGTACAAATAAGCTAGCTCATCACCAAATCAAAATATGTGTAACAAACAAAGAAACTAAATAAACACTTATATCCAATCACAAACACGAATACAAAGAATATCCATAGTTCTGTAGATTATTTTATACGATAAAATTAGCAACGTGAAGTCAACAAAATACATAGTTCCCCTAAGTAAATCGGCTGAATCTATTGAGTGAACTAGTTTAGATTTTAAACGAAATAGATGTCGCTACCTAGTCGCATGCCCCTATGCCTAGACACGGGGGTGGCAAAAAGACCATTCTACACCTTGGTTGGATGATTGTGTGCCTCCCCTAGTTGGTCCCCGTGGTGGCACAGTGGTCACACAACCAGGTAGAGATCCCCATCCCTTTTTGAATATATGAAAATTTTAATCTTGACTTAAATAATTGACTTGGAATATTTTTTAAGTAAATTGGCCATCTTTCCAATCCGGATCTCTTGTTCATCGAGTTAGAGGGGCCAACATCCTATGTGAGCCATATGAAACCAAACCCAACATATATGAATTTTTTTTTAGTGAAAATAGGAATTATGCATTAAACCATGTGGAACACATGGAAAAAATCTTCCATAGGTTTCTCAGCCACGGAGAGGAAATTGACTAAACTGTCCTACATGGATTAGACAAGGCCTTTCGGGCTAGAGATTCCATAATCAAAACAATATATGGTTTTGTTTCTTTGTTTCACATACTATGTGCGTAATTTATTTTACCCAATTGTCTCTCTCTCGTACTAACCTTAGCCACTTGTCTTTCCTATGTGAGCCATATGAAAGCAGACTCAACATATATATATATATATATAGATATATTTTTAATTAATTAATTAAAATTTTTTTTGTGGTCAAAACAAAAACTATTCATTAAATCATGCGAAACACATGGGAAAATATCACACATGTCTCTCAGCCATAGAAAGAAAATTGGCCAAACTGTCCTACACGGATTGGACTAGGCCTTTTGGGCTAGAGAATCTGCAACCAAAACAATACATGGATTTATTTATTTGTTATAGATATATATATATATATATATATTACCTGAATTGAGAGAGGAACTTTTCACCAAAAACAAAAAGTTGAGGGTGTGAATTTTTCACGAAAACAAAATTGAGGGTAGATCTTGGTGCAATAGTAAGGTTATTTCAGGAAACGGTCTCACGCCCCGCTCTCATTTGGATACCGATGGTGTGAATAGGACAACTCATCCTATATCTTTACTAGGATCTTTGATAGCAGTATCTTTAACCATCACAATCACAATATAATTAAACCATCTAAAATTATAGTTGCGTAAATCAAAGTACAATATAAATGGAATCATGTAAATCCATTTGGGGAAGAACTAATGTTAAGTATATATTACATAACAAGATTATTCCTCACTATGTTCACTAAAACATAAGTATAATAATTCACCAAATAACATCCAAAAGTACTACACGAAGGTAGCCTGCTATGGGCTCAGGGTGCGGTATATGCACAAGTATCGTAAGTACAGTCGGGATCGTGCTCCTTAGGCTCTAGTGTCCACCAATCTCTGTCATACTCAACATCGAAGATGATGTGTTGCTTCCCAATAGCACGACGGTACCTACATCATCATTTAAAAAGCAACATACACATGATGTGAGCTCCAACTAGCTCATGAGGGATGGGGTTTATGCAAACACATACATATACAGGGTATGATGTTAGAATGATGCAATTCATTTTACTTTAACCACCTAACAAACAATTAAATCGAGTTCATGCTGCTACAACGCACTAGGTTGTATCCCTGGTCCCAAAAATCGATATCGATCACTTAACGGTACAAATCCTAGTTGTGATTAGGAGCCTACTGGTCTTAGAATATGACTATCGGTCACCCAGTAGATCCCTGATAACCTCCTCCTAGAAGTCACGAAATCGAAATTACCATTGGCCATGGCGGGCTAATTTCCACATTCGAAAACAATCACATCATAATGTGGAAGTGGCATTCTAGAAGGGTTCATCAAACATACCATAGCTGAGTTATCCAACACCTTACCCCTTGTTGGCAAGGGATCGTACCATAGAAAATGAGATCTAACCATAATATACTACATGCTTTTCATAAAGATACAAATAGTATGGAATGTAATACTAGAATCACCATCAGTGACATTGCATCCATGTCCAAGCCTAGCTAATATACATGCAATTTAGTATGGGATACGCAGTATCGAGAATCCGAGATTACCATCGGCCACATCGCGTACTCATTTCCAAGTATGAGACGGTATCAAAATTACCATCGGCCACACCGCATATCCATAGTCATAGCTAACTCTAATGCACACTCAACGCATGATGCAATCATTCACATAACAATCACAATACCGAAATCCCCCTTGGCCACACCGGATCCTGTCACAAAATCAAAATCACATATACAATTCAAATTTAATAAAATGCATCATACAATTCAAAAATATCATATATGTGATTTAATTATCTAAACATGATTTCTATGACATGCCTATATTTTTAAAAGGTTAAAAACACTCCAAAAGAAAGTCAGACCACCACTCACTTTGTCTGTCAATTGACCGTGTGCAATTTTCAAGTTTGGATACCCGATTCAAATCCTACTAGGCTTCACCGAATTGTGATAATATTTATCCTAGTTACAAGGATAATCGGGCATTAACACATGGTAGAAGCACCCATGGGGTCTCACAGGGTTTCTCCCAAAAAGTTCAACAAGTTCAGCGGTTGCAGGTCACTAGTTAGAGACTGTGTCTAGACAGTGGCCTAAACAGAGGCCAATTTGGACCTCGGAATGTCATCGGATGCAGGTCACTAGGACTGTCTAGCCGATGGGCTCCTACCAATGACTAGCCCAGAAGTTCAACAACTTCAAGGGGCTTTACCGTCCCAGGACCGATTGCCAAGGATTGTTCCGTGGGGTTTGAAGGTCTTCCTACCTTTCATCTGAAGCTCGTTGATTGCATTTCCACTAAGTCGTTTGGGAGATACGCCGAATTGATGGCCAAAACCCTAACTTCCCTATTTGGGTAAAGTGACTCCGAAGCTTAGGTAGCTCACTTTAGAGCTCGGAAAACATGCGAGGGAGTGTAATACACACCACTATGAATAGTTCATGGTTCATCAACTACCCAAAATCCAAATGGAAAGGCAATGGGGTTGGGGAAGGTATACACTTACCTTTGGTGGAAACCGACAACAACCAAAGTAGTCGGGAACTCCTTCCCCTTCTTCCTTCTTCTCTTTTTTTTTGCTAGAAATCAAAATTGTATTAAAATGAAGAAGAGAAAAAGATTTAAAGGTACATCAAAATATCCGAAGCTAAAGAAAGGACCCCACCTTCGGCATTGCCATCAGCAAGATCCTCCAAAGCTATTTGCAGAATCTAAATCTTGGTTTGGAGAAAGAATCACATCTAATCTCCTCAATAATATGAGTAGGAAATTCCTCCATAGTTCCAGATAATCCTGTTTTTGCAGCTGATTTTGCAAGGTAATCCGCAATGAGATTGGCTTCCCTGAAGCAATGAGTAATCTTCCAGGAGATAGAATTGAGGTAGTGCTGTAGAGAGAGCCACTCTTGTAGGGCAAACCAAGGGAGAGACTTACCTTGAACAGCGGTGACTACTGCCATAGAGTCAGTTTCAATCCACAAGTTTGTAATCCTTTGACCCATTGCATGGCGGATACCATGAAGGAAACTTATGAATTCTGCATAGCAGTTCGTACTGATGCCAAGGAAGCGCTTGAAGGAGAATATAACTTTTCCATGGGAGTCTCGAATGACGCCCCCACCTCCTGCTCGATCAGGGTTCCCCATGGAGCTACCATCAATGTTTAGCTTTGACTAGGCGAGTGGAGGCTTGCACCAAATGACTTCAAGAATGGAGGGAGGGTCGCCTGGAGCTGGTTGCAACCCTAGCTTCCTGCAGCAAAGAAGATCAGCAGCAGACTGAATGACCCCTTTTAAGTTGAGATTGGACTCCTTAAGCGTCCTCAAGATTTTCTTGAACAGCAGAGAGGCAGCCCTACTCTTACCACCATGCCATCGATGATTCCTTTCTTGCCAAATAGTGTTGGTAGAAGGTTCTTTCTTACCACCTTCTTCCTTCTCCTTTCTCTCCCTCTCCCATGTTTTGTCTAGGTGAGAAATGAGCTCATTTCACCCTTATATAGTTAGTGAACTTAAGGCCTGTTTGCCTACACGCCATTCTGGAACTAAACCAATTTAAGCCGATAGTGGGGTCACGTGGACCCACCAGTTTGGACTCATAAGGTATGCAAGTCAAAAGGAAAGGTGCCATGTAGTGTGGGAGGACGTGTGGAGTTGGCCATGACTCTCATAGTGGGTCTCGCGGGCATTTGAGACATTTCAGCAAAGCAGAGGCCACCAGAAGGAGGTCACCAGTAGGAGACTATCTAACTGATGGTGTGCTTCCAGTGGCCTATACAATTGATGCATTTTCCAGCCTTCTACCTTCTTTTTCCAATCATTAGGGGGTTCCCTAGGAATTTGTGCAAGGTCTTCCTGGCCCATTACTTACCGCTCAGGCTTGGAAAATTTGAATCATTTCCAGTGGTTTAGGAAAAACACTACATTGGCATGTAGGGTAATCCTTTACCTTCTAATAGTAGGTTGCTGTGATCTAGAAACCACTGGTACTTTCGACATCTGACGTGAGATCTATTACAAAAGTTCAAATTTGATTGAATTAGGGCATGAGTGTCAAAAACCACATCCGTAGTTCAGTTGATAATTAAATATAATAAATTGGATTAGATTTTTTAAATGGGAAAAATATCACTTCCTAATCGCACACTCCTATGCCCAGACACAGGATCCCTTTGATAGAACAATGGCCATACGACCAGGTAGCGATGCCACCCCTTTTTAAGTTCATGACAAATTACTTTAACTTGAATACTTGACCACGGGATATTTACCAAGTAAATCGATCATCTTTCCAATCCGGATCACTTGGTCAATGAGTTAGAGGGGCCAACATCCACCAGGTTTTTTGCCAATGATCCCAAGTTACCTGGCCAATCCTTGAGTTGAATCGCTGAATCAAAATATAATGAAAAAAGCAGAAAACTAGCAATGGATTGGAGTCATTACATAGTCCAAAGCATCCTTGAATTGTACTAACACTCATTTAAAAAAAGAAAACAAATCATACTACTATTATATAAAAGCACGAAGTGGCAAATCTTTCAATTGACTATTTTATCCCTTCCTTTTATTCTCTCTCTCTCTTTTATTATAAATTATTGATACCCTTTCATTTATCTTTAATTATTGCTATCCTTTTATTTATCTTTATTTTTATATCAAAATAAATAAAACACAATAAAATACATATCATACTATTTGATGGTTTTTTTATTTTTATATCTTTATTTGATGGACTTTTATTTAATACAACACCATTAACTATATATCATACTATTATATAAAACACGAAGTGGAAAATCTTGTTCTTGACTATTTTACCCCTTCTTATTTATTTAATTACCCTCTCTTTTATTACAATTAATAAATAAATAATAAAAAAAAATTCCTTTCAGTTTTAGCAAACTCTACCCTTGCTCCTCACATTCCACGTTTCTTTACGATCTTTTCTTTTTAGCTAGAAATCTACCAACTTACATTTTTTTCCTTAAGGTCTCTTTTCTTTTCAAATCTACCAACTTGTAATAAGAAAGGAGAGATGGACAAAGCTAAAAAAGGTAAATGGGAGGGAGAGAAAGAGTAATACTAATAGTATGATATATATTATATATACCTTCTTAGCATAACCCCAATAATATCTCTCACGGTCTCTTTGTCTCACGACTTTCTCTCCCACTACCTTCTTGGCATATGCCATAACATCTCACCCAAAAAAAAAAAAA